>NC_044984.1:38215616-38521881 GCF_008728515.1 Papio anubis
TTGAAAACTGGCACAAGACAAGGATGACTTTCTCACCACTACTATTTAACATGTACTGAAAGTCCTGGCCAGTACAATCAGGGAAAAGAAAGAAAGAAAGGGCATCCAAATAGAAAAAGAGGAAATCAAACAATTCCTGCTGGTTGATGACATGATTATATATCTAGAAACTCCACAGTCTCAACCCAAAAGCTCCTTAACCTGACAAACAACTTCAGCAAATTTGAAAGATACAAAATCAATGTACAAAAATTGGTACCATTCCTACACACCAATAATAACCAACTTGAGACCCAAATAAGGAAGACAATCCCTTCACAATGGCCACCAAAAGAATGAAATACCTAGGAATACAGCTAACCAGGGAGGTGAAAGATCTCTACAATGAGAATTATAAAACACTGCTCAAAGAAATAGAGATGACACAAACAAATGAAAATATTCTAAATATTCTATGCTTACAGATGCGAAGAATCAATGTCATTAAAATGGCCATACTGCCCAAAGCAACGTATATATCCAATGCCATTTCTATAAAACTACCATTGATATTCTTTACAGAACTAGAAAAAACTATTTTAAAATTCATATGGAACCAAAAAAACAGCCTGAATAGCCAAAGCAATCCTAACCAAAAAGAACGAAGCTGAAGGTGTCATGCTATCCAACTTCAAACTATACTACAGGGCTACAGTAACCAAAACAGCATGGTACTGGTACAAAAACAGACATGCATACCAATGGGGCAGAATAGAGAGACCAGAAGTAAGTCCACACAGTTACAACCATCTGATCTTCAACAAAGCTGATCAAAACAAGCAATGGAAAAAGGACTCCCTATTCAATAAATGGTGCCGAGATAAATCGTTAACCACATGCAGAAAAGATTGAAACTGAAAACCTTCCTTACATTGTATAAAAAAAATCAACTCATGATGGATTAAAGACTTCAATGTAAAACCCCAAACTATAAAAACCCTGGAAGACAACCTAGGCCATACCATTCTGGACATAAGAACTGGTAAAGATTTCATGATGAAGACACCAAAAGCAATTGCAACAGCAAAAATTGGAAAATGAGATTTAGTTAAATTTAAGAGCTTCTGAACAGCAAAAGAAACTATCAACAGAGTAAATAGGCAATCTACAGAATGGGGGGAAATATCTTCAAACTACACATCTGACAAAGGTCTATTATCCAGCATCTATAAGGAACTTAAATAAATTTACAAGAAAAAAAAACCATTAAAAAGTGAGCAAAGAACATGAACAAACATCTTTTAAGAGAAGACATACATGCAACCAACAAGCATACGGAAAAAGTGCAATATCAATGATCATCAGAGAAATGCAAATCAAAACCAAAATAAGATAGCATCTCACGCCAGTCAGAATGACTACTATTAAAAAGTCAAAAAATAACAGATGCTGGAAAGACTGCAGAAAAGAGAACGGTTATACACTGTTGGTGGGAGTGTAAATTGGTTCAACCACTGTGGAAAGCAGTGTGGAGATTCCTTAAAGAGCTAAAAACTGAACTACCATTCAACTCAGCAATCCCATTACTGGATATATACCCAAAGGAATATAATTTGTTCTACCATAAAGACACATGCAGGTGTATGTTCATTGCAGCACTATTTACAATAGCAAAGACATGAAATGAACCTAAGTGTCTACTAATGGTAGACTGGATAAAGAAAATGTGACACATATACACAAAGAAATACTGTGCAGCCATAGAAAGAATAAAATTATATCCTTTATAGGAACATTGATGGAGCTGGAGGTCATCCTCCTTAGCAAACCAACACAGGAACAGAAAGCCAAATATTACACGTTCTCACTTATAAGTGGGAGCTAAATGATGAGAACACATGGGCACAAAGAGGGGAACAACACACACTGTGGCCTGTTGAGGGTGGAGGGTGGGAGGAGGGAGAGGATCAGAAAAAGTAACTATTGGATACTAAGCTTAGTATCTAGATGATGAAATAATCTGTACAACAAAACCCTATTACACGAATTTACCTGTATAAAATCTTGCATATAGACCCCTGAACCTAAAATAAAAGTTAAAAAAAAAAAATGACCAACTATAAGAATGGTACTTTAAAGTTTACAAAGTTCTTTTCACAAATATCCTTTCAATTACCAGGAGATTCAGTACAACAGAATTGTTTCAAAATATGTACTCATCTTGTTGTATGTCAATATTTTCACATATCTATTTACATGGTCTAAAAAGTCATGTTTATTAAAGGGTCATCCACAGACCTCCTGCATCAACATCACATGGGGTGGTATTTAAAAAGACAGATTCCCAGATCTTCTGAATTATAATACTTGGAAATAAAACCTAGGAATCTGCATTGTAACACTGACATTGATTCCAATACGCACTGTCATTTGAAAACCGCTCTTAAAAGAAATGTAATTCAAAGAGACTAAAGAATGAGTATGTCAGTAACACATTAGAATACTCCAAAAAGATGTCTTTCATAGTTACTATTTTAACTCATGACCTTAGAACTCTGCAAATAATCTTAGTTTCAAATAAATATTTAAAAGCAACATTTTCTCTAAAACTAATACCCAGCATAACAGTGCTTATTTTAAAAACTGAATGAATATGCAAGTAGACGGCTTGTTCCAGAAATTTCAAAAAAACAAATGCAGCTCCTCTCCATGAAGAAGCTGTCCTCTGCATACGTTGCAATAACTCTTTCCGTTGTTTGGAATGGCCCTCTAAATTTAGTGATCAGTAAAGAAAATTTCTTAAGCCTCGTGAATTTTTTTATATACAAGGCAGATGTTTTCAAAATCAAAATTTTAAGTATATATTTTCTGAAAGTAGTATGCCTCTATATGTTCAGATAATCTTCATCATAACTTTTGCATTTTGATATGACTTTAAGCTGCTAATTTAAAGCACAATTTTTTTCAGGCCACTGAATAACCTTTTCAGTATTTAAGCTGTTTCCAACTTAAATTATTTTAACTCTCTTTGAACATCTCATTAGCTCTTTGGGTGAAGGGCCTTTATCACCCAGATAAGGTAATAGAGACTTGTTTACAGGGAGATTAAGTTTGCCCTATAGAGTTCCACTTTAACCAAAGGAATAAGTTCTTAAGATTATACTTATATTTTTAATTATTTTTTATTGTTTATTTTTAAATTGACAGATAACATTGTATGTTTTTATCATGTACAACGTGATGTTCTGAAGAATATCAATACATTAAGGAATGGTTAAATCTAGCTAATTAACAAATGCATAACCTCACGTAGTTATCATTTTTGTGGTGACAGCACATATCCACTAAAAATAGAACTACCATATGATCCAGCAATCTCACTACTGGATACATATCCAAAGGAAACGATATTAGTATATTAAAGAGAGATCTACACTCCCATGTTTATCACAGCTCTATTGACAATAGCCAAAATATGAAATCAACCTAAGTGTCCATCAGTGGATGCATGGATTTAAACGATGTGGTTTATATACAAAATGGTATATTATTCAGCCATAAAGAAGAGGAAACCCTCCCATTTGTGACAACATGGATCAATCTGGAGGACATTATGTTAAATGAAATAAGCCAGGCACCAAAAAACAAATACCATATGATCTCATTTATATGTGGAATCTAAAAAAGTTGGTCTCATAGAAGTACACTTACTATATTCTTTAGACCACATTCACTAGCCTAGTTCTCAAACTTGCCATCCATTCTCAAGATTGCCATTGCAATGTTTGTGCTTTAACTCAGCATCTCATCAGCTCTGACCTAGACCACCTGTCTCCAATCTTCTAAATCCAATATTTTGAAGATTCCAATAGGCAAACTGAATCACATCTCTCCCTTGACTTCAAATGCTTTTATGTGTTTCCAAGGAGTTAAGAAAAAAAAAGTGCATTTGACAACCATCTGCTGGTCCCTAACTCCAACTCTGCTCCCATAATTCCTCTCCTTCTAAAACCTACTCATTTCGATACTTGGCACAAGTCTCATGCGCTCCATGAAAGGTTCTCTGAATCCTTTACCCACCTCCCCATAAAATAAGACACTCCTTCCTCAATAACTCCGTGCTACCTTGCAGATGACCCATAGCACTACATTGTAATTGTTTACGTGCCTATTTCCCCCACAAATCTGTGACCATCTTGGAAGTGGGGTTCTCTGCTCCAATCTTTTATCCTGGTGACTTGAACAGTATCTGACATCTAGTAGCTACTCAATCAATGTTTGTTGAATGCACATAAAAGTAAGTGACAGAGAGCTCGAAAGAGGAAGGGAGAATATCAATGGTTTTAACGGTAAGGAAAACGTTACTGTAGAAGGTTACATTTAAAGTAGCAAAATCACTTTACAATCCTTGTATCCTATTATTTTCTATCTTTTAGGAAGCTGACCTCATTTCTATTTTGATTATGAGTACAATAGACCATAGGAAGTCAGAAAATTTAACTTAATGCTTTGTTGAGGCATTTTTGATGACAGAGAATCCCCAGTAACCAGGCTAACTATACTTCTATAGATAGCATGATAACAAAGGTTGCTTTGTTGGAATGCATAAGAACATATACTGAGATAGTAAAAGTAATATTTGGTTATATAAATAGAAAAAAAACATTATTCTTAAAGTCACTTTAAATATAACAGAAACTTACAGTTTACTTACCATACACCGGCCTTGAACACAGATGTCATGAGTTTCATTTCCACAAGGAGTACCATCTTCAACCATATACTTCAATAGGTAGAAATCATTGGTTCCAGCAACCTGACAGTAGAGTTTACAACGATCTTTTGTGCGAACTGTAAAAAAGAAAAAGGTCACATTTTTTAATGTATAATAATAAAGCTATGTGTTCTTATGTCTCAGAAAAATTTACATCAAAGAAACAGCATAATTTACTTACTGCCACTGTATCTTGGAAGCCACCTCACATTAGAGGGAATGCCACTGATATCCAAATGTTTGCCATTAAAATCAGAGCATTGCTTCTCTCGAAAGTCTTGTGTGCCTTTTGGACATGAATCAGTATTACATGATCGAAATTTCATCCTGCGGCCCACACAGTAATTTCCTCCGTTTCTTGGCCTAGTCAAATTCATTACATTTTAAAGCATATCAGTACAACATTATTTGTGCCACTTACTTCTAAAAGTTCCAATCTTTTCTAGGATCTAGAAAACCAATGAAGTCCCACTAACACTTTTTTAACAGAAGTATGTAACATGAGTTTTAAGCAATTCTATGGATAATGAACCACTAAAATATCCACCTTAGCGTGGACAGTGAGCCTAGAGGGCAGAAATGATATCTTATTCTTGACTAGGTTAACTAGCATGAAACCAGCAATGGAAGTTTGTTCTTAAACTTCCAAAAAAGGGTTTGCTCATTTTCTGGAAAGAATAAAAGACATGTAGTGAGCCAAAGACAGTAACAAAGGCAGAGGCCTTGTTAAATAACAAGAAAATACATACACATCTTTGTCATGTATATCTTATTTATCACTCAATTTAAGGAGTTTTATGGTATCAATCTACATCCATGTTATTTTGGCTTATGCCAGAAAATAAAATTTTTTGCAGAATTTTTGGAATATAAAGACTTCTAGTATAATTTATCCTAAAACTTAAATGAACCAAGATTTTATTCAGAGTCAGTCACATTTGTGCATTAAAAATGCTTATTAATAATACTTTAAGTAAAGAGTATCATATTGCTTACCAACTTCTATATCATGTATACAACAGAAACATTAATTTAAAATCTTAATGCAATATGTAAGCTCTTTTAAATAGTTTGATGAGGGGGATATATGCTTTAGTACTTATTCAGCTAAAGACAATGATGCATCTATAACACAAGAAGCAGAGAAAGGAAACTATCACATGTCACATTGCACAAAACAGTAAAGAAATCAGTAACCAAACTATATATGCTGTCCAGAAGCTCCAACACATACATGAAAGGAGCCAGGATGTCTCACTAGGCATACGGTAAATGTGAAAATGCCATTATATAACTGTCATTCACACTTAAAAGTATGTCTCAAAATTTATACTAAATTAAAAAACAAAACAAAAAATGAAGAAAATGGATCTCAGTTCAGTTTATAAAATGTAATCTATTTAGGGTTTTTTTTTTTTTAATGTCTGAATCTACCAAAATATAAATCAATATGACTTAAAGTGTTCCAGAAGTTTTCTGAATCTCAGAAACTTACGGACTGACCTCCAGTTTTAGAAGTGAGTGAAACTGATGTTTACTTTCTGGTGCCTTGAGATAATCTTAATTTATAGTGACATAAAAAAGACATACTCAGGACGATTGCAGTGCCTGGTTGAGCTTTCGATTCCACCTCCACATGTTCTTGAACAAGAACTGTAAGGTTCCCATGGTCCCCATTCACCATTTACAGGACGTGTTTCCATTTCTTTGTTTACACATAGCCCACGGCGGCAATGCTATAAAAATAATAAGCACAAAAAGAAATGATGTGTGCCTCTAAGTAGAACATCACAAAAGTTGTAATAGCAGCATAAAGATCAATAGAAGAACAAACTAAACAATTTGAAGCAAGTTGTTATTAATTCAGATTACATTTGAAACCATTTTATGAATATTTCCTACCTACTGAGTAAGATCTGTGGAATACAAAAGGAGTGTAATATTTCTCTTGGCTTTAAGATTTAGTGTCACTGGGGAGGAAGGAAAAATTAAATAGTAAAATGGAATATGGGGGGTATTTTTTGAATAGAAGAGCCAAATACTAGGTTAATATGGTATATTTCCATCCTTCCATTTTTTTACTCAAAGTATCTATTCACTCTTCCACTCATAAAAAGCTTTCTACTTTATCCTATCTGAAGTCTCAGATGACAACCTTGTTTCTTTACTTTCATCAAGAGAATGGAAACTTACAGAAGAATCTACCCACAGTCTCTCACCACCTGTTCTACTCATTCAACAGCATCTGCACTCATACATTCAGACTTGCTACCTGTTAGCACACATGGAAAATTCCCTGTCCCAGACAAAGTCAACCCCTCTGCTTGTGCACTTAATCCCATCCCTTCTCACTACACCAAACATCACTCCAGCAATTCTCTTGTCTCTTCTACATCATCATTTCAGTGACAGCTAATCAAGTATGACCATGCACTCATGCCAGTCTATGAATTAGTTACCAGACTGAGAGAAGATAACACAACTTGAGAGGAAGCATTTCGAAATTTTTGTAAGATTTTTACAGAGAAATTTTATGTCTAAGCAAATCATTTAAAAATTGTCTTATGTTTATTTTTAATTGCGGCAAAACACGCATAACATAAAATTTACCATCTTAGCCATGTTTAAGTATATAGTTCAATAGTGTTGTGTATATTCATTGTCATGCAACCAATCTCCAGAATTTTTCCATCTTGTAAAACTGAAGCGCTATGCTCATTAAGCGATAACTCCCATTTTGTCCTCCCTGCTACCTCCTGGTAACCACCATTCTACTTTCTGTTTCTATGAATTTGACTACTCCAGATACTTCATATAATTGAAATCCTAGTCTTCATGTGACTGGCTTATTTCACTTAGCATAATATGCCCAAGCTTCATCCATGTGTCAGAACTTCATTTTTAAAAATGAATAATATTCCATTGTATGTTGTCTCAGTCCATTTTGTGATGCTATATAAGAATACCCAAGATTGGATAATTTATAAATAACAGAAATTCATTTCCCACAGGTCTGAGATCTGGGAAATCTAAGGTCAAGGTACAGGCAGGTTTGGCGTCTGATGAGGCCATTCTCTTCTTCCAAGATAGCACCTTGCACATTGCATTCTCTGGAAGGAGAGAATGCTGGATCCTCACAGGGCACAATGCAGAAGGACCGAGACAGCTCACTCCTGAAGGCTCTTTTATGAGGCACTAAACCCACCCAGGAAGGAAGAGCCTTTATGCCCTAGTATTATCAAACAGGCCCCATCTCCCAATACTGTTACATGGGCAATTAAATTTCAATATGAGTTTGGGAGGGGGCAAACATTCAAACCATAGCATATGCATTTACCACATTTTATTTTATTTATCCTTTTATCCATCAATGGGCACTGGGTTGCTTTCATCTTTTTTTTTTTTTTTTTTTTTGAGATAGAGTCCCTCTCTGTCACCCAGGTTGAAGTGCAGTGGCATGATCACAGCTTACTGCAACCTCCACCTCCCACGTTCATGTGATTCTCCTACCTCAGCCTCCCGAGTAGCTGGGAGTACAGTTGCACACCACCACACCCAGCTAATTTTCGTACTTTTAGTAGAGACAGGGTTTTGCCATGTTTGACCATGTAGGATGGTCTTAAACCCCTGCTTTCACCTTTAGATATTGTGAATAATGCTGCTATGAGCATGAGTGCACAAATATCTCTTTGAGATCTTGCTTTCAAATATTTGGGTATATATCCAGAAGTAGAATAGCTAAATCATATGATAATTCAATTACTAATTTTGTGAGGAATGGCTGTTTCCCATAGAAAAATTTGGCTTATATTTTGAATGTGTTTTCCATTTTATTTTCCTAGTCAATAATTTTTATTACTTTGTACAAAAGTATCAATTTATAATCAGAAATTTTAGAAAAGAACGAAGACAATCTGTTACTACAGATAATTTGCAAAGTAGTTCCCTAGATTATTCTCATTAACACACAAACGCAGCTCTTATTTCTCTCACTTTCAGAAAACAATAGCAACAACAAAATTTTTCTTATATCTCACTGCCCTTACCAGTTACTGCCCTGCTTCTCCTTGAAAGAGCCGGCCATGTTCATTCTTTAACTCCTTGTTTATTCTCTCATAACCCCGCCCCAGCCAGGTTTTTATATCCTATTCCTCCATGAATCTGCTCAAATTGCTAGAAATGCAAAATGCTTGTTCCCTGGTGCTGCAAAGAAATATCACTCAAACAATTTTCTCAGCAAGGCAAATTTTCCTTTCTGCAAAAACGGTGCTCCTCGCAGATGGAACAATGGCAAGAGCACATCTGGACAGGGCAGGGGCAGGAGTTCTTACTCCTGACACAGAGAACCCCTACGGCTGTGTCCTTCCCCTACTGGCTAGGGTTGGACTGCACAGTCTAAGTTAATTCCGACTGGCTATTTTAAAAAGAGCAGGAGTATGAGCCGGAATGGCAGGGTGAGTAGTTTGGCAAGAAGGATGGTTAGGAACAGGTAACTAAAGATGACTTAGGTCAGAACCGGTGACCAAGAGAACAGATGTGAACTACTGTTTAGGAATGGCAGGAAAGTTCTTTACTGAAACTAGAGGCAAGGAGGCAAAGAGAGCCAGGAAGTTAAACTTTAAAATGGAGATTCAAAGAATAAGAGAGCTGAACATACTGACATACTGATTCTTTGAAGAGAAACTTGGGGTTCACTATATTTAACAATGTGTAGGACACTAATGGCCAGTTCTCATTCTCTGTCTTCCTTATCAGCAATACGTGCACAACTAATCACTTTTCTTCTTTGACATACTTTTTTTCTCTTCATTTCCAGGGCTCTTGGTTTTCTTCCTTTCTTCATAATTAATTGTTCTCATTTTCTTCTGTTGTTTCTTCTTTTTTGTGTGACAACTTAGTGTTGGAATGTTTCTCCAGGCTCACATCTCAGTTTTTTTATTCTTTTCTGTTAACAGTCACTTCTAGTCCAGATCTCTCTCTTAAATTATCTTCTTCGTGACAACTTAATGTTGGAATGTCTCTCCGGGCTCATATCTTGGTTTTTTAATTCTTTACTATTAACAGTTACTTCTAGTCCAGATCTCTCTCCTAAACTCCAGACTCATATATATGCCTACTTACTTATGACTATTTACTGGAATGTCTAACAGACATTTCAAGCACAGCATATCCAAAAGAGAATTCCTGCCCTCCCAACTCAAAACCCACTTTTACTGAGTTGATCTAAGTTGTTCAGTCAAAAGCCTAGTCATCATTTCTCTTCTTCAAACACTCCACATCTGATACATTAGCTAGAATAAATGTTCTACTTCCTTTTAAAATGTATCAAAAATTGACCTTACATTATCTCACTACCATCACTCTGATTTGAGCACTAGCATCCCTTACTTCTATCACTGAAATAGCTAAGTAGATGTCTGTTTCCACTCTTGTGCTTGATAGGTTAGCCTTAACACAGTTGCTAGAATGATCTCTTTTTAAACTAAGTCAAATCAGGTATGAATCCATTCAAATCCTTCATTATTTTACTTTGAGTAAATACGCAGTTCTCACAATGGCCTGTGTGAACACCAAAAATTTAAGACGGTCTCAGTTAATTTAGAAAGTCTATTTTGCCAAAGTTGAGGACTTGCCCATGACATAGCCTCAGGAAGTCCTGACGACATGCACCAAAGGTGGTCAGGGCACAGCTTGTTTTTACACATTTTAGGGAGATATGAGACATCAGTCAATACATAAGAAGTACATTAGTTCTCTCCAAAAAGGCGGAGACAGCTCAAAGCAAGCCCCTCCCCACCCCCCACTGGGGACTTCTAGGTCACAGGTAAGTGAGAGACAGATGGTTGCATTCTTCTGGGTTTCTTATAAGTATTTCCAAAGGAGGCAATCAGAATATCCATCTATCTCTGTGAGCAAAGTGATGACTTGAATAGAATAGGAAGCAGGTTTGTCCTGAGACCTTCCCAGCTTGAAGGGTCCTAAGATATTTTTCTTTCACACCTGCAATGCCCTACGAAATCTTCCTTCAGCTTCTCCTTATAAGTCTCTTTCTCTCTTCACTTCACTCCAGCTAAAATGTCCTCCTTGCTCTTCTTTGAACACTCCAGGCACACTCCAGACTTAGGAGCTCAGCTATTCCCTTTCTTGGGAATTCATTTACCCCAGATATCCTCATAGCTAACCTTCTCACCTCCTTTAAGACAGCTAATTTGGTAACTTCATATAATGTCTGTCTTAACCATCATATTTTAAATTGCAATCTGCCCTCTCCTACTATAAAACTTCTAATTAGCTTTCTGCTCTATTTTTCTGATCCATGGCACCAACCAGTTTGATGGTACTATTATATTAATTATTTATAATATTCTAGTCTCCCTCTAGAACTTAAGATACATGAGGGCAGAGATCTTGTTGAGAGACAGGACTAGCTGGATTTCCTAGGCCGACTAAGAATCCCTAAACCTAGCTGGGAAGGTGACTGCATCCACCTTTAAACACAGGGCTTGCAACTTAGCTCACACCCAACCAATCAGGTAGTAAAGAGAGCTCACTAAAATGCTAATTAGGCAAATACAGGAGGTAAAGAAATAGCCAATCATCTATCGCCTGAGAGCACAGCAGGAGGGACAATGATCCAGATATAAACCCAGACATTCGAGCCTGCAACAGCTACCCTCTTTGGGTCCCCTCCCTTTGTATGGGAGGTCTGTTTACACTCTATTAAATCTTGCAGCTGCACTGTCTTCTGGTCCATGTTTGTTATGGCTCGAGCTGAGCTTTCACTCACCATCTACCACGGCTGTTTGCTGCCCTCTCAGACCTGCCACTGACTTCCATCCCTCCGGATCCAACATGGTGTCTGCTGTGCTCCTGATTCAGTGAGACACCCATTGCTGCTCCTGATTGGGCTAAAGGCTTGCCATTGTTCCTGCATGGCTAAGTGCCTGGGTTCATCCCAATTGAGCTGAACACTAGTCACTGGGTTCCATGGTTCTTTTCCATGACCCATGGCTTCTAATAGAGCTGTAACACTCACCGCATGCCCCAAGATTCCATTCCTTGGAATCCATGAGGCCAAGAACCCCAGGTCAGAGAAAACAAGGCTTGCCACCATCTTGGAAGCTGCCTGCCACCATTTTGGAAGTGGCCCACCACCATCTTGGGGGCTCTGGGAGCAAGGACCCCCAGTAACATTGTTTTGTTAACTCATGTATCCTACAGCAACAGAAGAAAATGAGGAATAGTGTACCTAAAATAGTGCCTGACATAGTAGGCCCTTGATAAATCTTTGCTGATTGAATGAATCCTATAGCCAAGCTTATAGCAGTAAAAATGCTTTGTGCTCTCCATTAGAAAAAGTCATTCAATATAAGAAAGCCATATTAGAAGTGGAAAAAAAAATCATAATGTGCTGTGTGCATGTGCATTTTGTAAGCATCTTGCATGAACAATTTAAGTAATCCTTACTCTTTTTAAAAAATAATTTGAGAGACTAGAGCATGAAAATGTTATAATATTATACTATTCACCATGTAGTAAAATTAAGTCATTATCAGAAGGGTTCACCATGTCTTCACACAAATTGATTTACTAGCAAAAGTGTTCAGCACACAGACTCATTAGATAGTCACAAGATAAACAGAATAAAGAAGAATGTTAAGGCAAAATTATAGAATATTTGTTTCAAATGTCCCTTCAATAAAAGGTTTATTTAATACGCAATACAGCTAAATATATAGGGGTTCACTGTGTTTTATTAATTTTAAAAAGATAATTTATATCTATTATAATCCACATGATGCTACCCCAAATACCACCTTTGCTTTTAATTTGTATTGGCTCTAAAGTAAATCTTAGCATTTCATCACATTTACCTTGAATCTCAATAAATCCATGCCTATCCTACCATCTCAATGGGAAAATATTCAAATGGCTAATAAGCACATGAAAAAATGCACAAGGTTGATAATAATCATGGAAATACAAGTTAAAACCACAATGAGATTCCATTTTATACCTAGTAGAATGGCCAAATATTTTTAAAAGACTAACAGTATCAAAAGTCGGCAAGAAATACAGAGTAATTGGAACTTTCCTCCATCGCTGGGGGGAGTCTAAAATGGTGCACTTACTTCAGAAAATTGTTTGGCACTTCTTATGATGTTAAACATACACTTACCCTATCATCCAGCAATTTGATGCCAAGAGAAGAACAAACATATGTCTACAAGAAGACTTGTATAGGGACGTTCATGGCAGTTTTATTCATAATAATCAAACACCAGAAATGATTCAATATCTATTGACAGGAGAATTGATAAATTACAGTACATCTGTATAGCTGAATTATATTGTGGTATAAAGGAATGAACTGCTAATGCACACGATAATATGGATGAAGTTTAAAAATATGTTGAACAAAAGACGCCTGTTCCATTCCACTGCTTCAAAAAAGAGGACGCTCTTTTTTGACAAGAACAAGAAAAAACGAATCTCTGGAAATAAAAATCAGAAAAGGAGTTTTCTCTGGAAGGAAGGAAAGTTGTCTCGAAAGAGGCACAACTGAATTTTTGTTGTTGTTGGTTTATTTATTTATTTATTTTTTGAGAGGAAGTCTCACTCTTGTCCCCTAGTAGTGCAATGGCGTGATCTTGGCTCACTGCAACCTCCGCCTCCCAGGTACAAGCGATTCTCCTGAATCAGTCTCCTGAGTAGCTGGGATTACAGGTGGCTGCCTGCCATCATGTCTGGCTAATTTTTGTATTTTTTGTAGAGACAGGGTTTCGCCATGTTGGCCCGGTTGGTCTTGAACTCTTGATCTCAGGTGATCTGCCTGCCTTGGTCTCCCAAAGTGCTGGGATTACAGGCCTGAGTCACTGCACCCAGCCACAACTGAACTTTTTAAAGTGATAGAAATTTTTATTGGGATGTTGGCTATATGTGCATCTACATTTGTTAAAATTCATCAAATTGTATACCTAAGATCTATGCATTATACTTATATATACCTTAATTTCAAAAAATCATGTTTATGCCCTAACTGGATTTAGAATATTAATAAATTAGCTATAAATAGTATATCTCTTAATATTTGTAAATATATCAATTACTACTTTTGCCACAGGCAATCAATCCTGAAGGTTCATGGCATACAGTAACTTGAAAAGTTGCTGAGGAACAGAGGAAGGTGCCAGTCCTGGATTTTAATCAGGTGAACATCTTCAAATTTGCCAATATCAGCAGCCCAGCATTCATACTTCGAAAAGATTTTTTTTTCCTCTGCTCAGCCTCAGGTAGTTACTCTCATAAATGCCACCTTTTACTCAAAAAGCTATCTACTAATACTAGTCACAGGAACTGAGAAAAAAGTAAAGTCCTTTAAATAATTCTTATCCAACAAATAGAAATGTTATATAAAGATCAAATTTTAAAATTCAAAGCCAGCTGAACTGAAAAAGCCCACTAGAACATTCATCCTAAAATTGCAAAAAGGTTATTAGTGTGTTAGATGATTTCAATGAGTACTTCAGCTGCTACAAAACTTGAAGTTCCAAATAAAATATTAGTAACCAATTAATTTGTGATGTGAGCAATATTCATAGGAATATTGCTGTCACCTTTTGATGCAAGTGACTCAAGAGAAAAGCAATAGCTAGTATAAATATTTCAATGAAGCAAGAGGTGGTAAAGGCACAAGTTCAGCTACTGAACTGACCTTATTTTTAAGAAGTTTATCTTTTTTGGCTAATGTGAAGATAACAAAGAGGCAGAATTAGCCAATCCATTGCCAAAGAAGTGTTCCTTTTACACTGAGGGAGCTCAGAGATGCTGACAGACTAAACACTTAATGTAGTCAACACTGGCCACTGAGGTCCTGGAGCACAAAGTACACTCTGACTTCATCCTCTCACAAGACACTTTTCATTATCATGGTAAGCGTTATCATTCAACATCATGTTTACAGTTTTAAATAAGTTCATGACTGTTGGAATAATAAAGATGCAGCACAGTAGGTGGTTGATTTTAGCAGTATAATGTATCTTGATACACTTAGAAACAATAAGGTCTAAAGAAGCCACTAAAACTTTCAATTGTATTAACTGAGTTTCAAGGGAGAAAACATGAAATGGAAACATCCCTGAATTTGTAGAATTTGCCAAAATATTAGGACTGTTATATCTGTCCTCAATTTTAATAACAATGCTATAATATACATAGATAACTATATATCCATGTAATTATTTATATGCTAACTATATAAAACTTTAATATTCATCTGCCATAGCTTAGAAATAGGGTACAATTAAAAATTTAATTCAGTTGACAATGTACTATATCAAACATGGCAATAATGACTCAACTAGCTGAAGAAAAGTTGACAGCAAATAACAAACAGGGTGCGAAAATGCAGAGCAATCACATCCTTGGATAATATCTTTATACAAGACTCACCCTTCAAGAAAACCTACCATTCCAGGACCACAGTCTGTTCCATCTGCTGGTGGCACATGTTGAGTGAAACAGCCTTTGTGAAGCTTTTCTGCACTTGTGCACCACAGATGCATGCATATATTCTCCTGAGTAACAAAAGGCAGGCAAGCCAGTGTAAGGATAACACTACAACACTGGTTCAATTCAGTACTACATGTTGGTTTATAAATTGATCTATTTTCTGGTTCTATGGTAGAATCTGAAACTAATCAGCAAATTTTTTTACTAAGTAAGTTCTAGTCATTAATTTTCTTCTAAATACATAAAATTGTGACATTTTCTTTAAAACATTTTTTTTAAAAACTTTATTCATACATAGAATAGGAGTTATAAATTGGAGTGGAAATTTTCAAAATTATTTGAGATAGTTTTCTCTCTTTGCAAGATATTTTTCTAAAGAACTTTTTATTGTTAAATGTTATTCATAAGAAGTTGCCAGAAGCCGCTTTCGATACAATGGTAGAATGTATGAATAATCTGCATTGAAATAATGTATAATGTATACTGAAGTTTCCTATTTTGTGAATATAATGCATACTTTCAACATTTGAACAAAGGGCTCTGAAGTTTTCGAAAGAAACAAAAGTCCACAGAGGGTCATATAAGCTATACCCAATATGATTCATTTCTTTTTTTGAATTTAAATTCAAAATTTATTTAGTGTCTAAATCAGATTGGAAAGAAATGTATCTTTTATAATGATATTTTAAGGTAAATCTTCCCCACGTCACCGTGAATGTTTAAAGGCTTATTGAAATTTAAGGTTTTAGGAAGAATAGTCACTATGTGAAATGAGCTTTGCCTGTCCTGCATTCTCTAATTAATCCATTCATTCAACATTCAATAAGCATTTATTTTGTGGCACGTACTGTGTGACAAATCCTAAACTGGACCCTCGGAATAGACATAGATATTTATTTTAATGACTGATTAAGTCATTGGACCATTCCTGGTCCAATGATCCTCACAACCTAGTAGGTAGGGAAGCAATTAGGCAAAAATATATAGGGAATAAGGAAAACTGAATGAGTACTCTACATGGAAAAGTAAAGCATGGATTCACCAAAGCAGTGACATTTATTCTAAACTAAATCCTAAATTTACACCCATATAAAAGAAAATCATAATTATAGATCCAATAAAAGTGTTAGGATCAACTATTTCAATGAAAAAAGTATCTCGTCTATGAAAAATCCTCAAAATATTATAAAATAATAGCTCAATGAAAACTAAACAATATGCTCCAAATTTAATACTTTTGGATTCCAATATATGTAAAGGAAAATGCACTCTATTAGTTAGATTCCTGGTGCCTTTAAAACAATTCAGATTCAAAACACCTATATTTTCTCCTTAAACTCGAAATAATATCATTTGAAAATTAATATTTCAATGCTTTTAATTTTCAAATTATATAACTTCCCTATTTTCTAAATGAGAATACTGCATAGGGATTTGTGAGAGTTAACAAAGATAAGTTTTAAGTACCCCAAACAGTACCTGACACATAATAAGTAGTCAATAAGTTTTAATTTTCCTTTTTTAAACCTCTTTTTGACGAATACTAAATTATCAGACTTAAAAGCTATATTTAGTTCAAGAGAATAAACACATTTTGAAATATATTCTAAGCATAACTTTATGGTAGTTTTCAAACAAAATAAAGGAATTATCTTTTCTTACTATATGGGGACACATTTGTGACCCAGGACCAAACGCAAGTTCACACTGCTTGTTTCCATCATATCGTGATCCAGGAAGTTCTGAAGGCAGATTATATATTTCTTCATCTGGTTTGTCAAGAAGACATTCCCCGTAGCCAGTACTGTACCAATGACAGAAAATACAATATTACGAATACAATGGATGCATTCCAGTATGATTCTTTACCACATTTTCTGTAGTTCTTTACTTTCAAAGAGAATATCAGTATTTATTCATAACTTAAAAAACCAACTCACATCACTATCAGTATAGCAATGTTCCTACACATAAGGATGACCTCACAGCTTACAAAGGACCTTTAATATGCATGTTTGCACTTGATCCCCACAACCACCTTGAAGGTGGCAATTTTAAAAAATAATAAGCAATAAACAGAAATTCATCAGAACATTATTTATGAAACATACATCCATATCACACTTTTGGTCTACCTTGCTATCCAATAGTAATGCCTCAAGTGTAATGACTAACTGTTAAAATGTTGGAAAAACAAGTTTTAAAATCACTTGAGAAAGTATATTCCTAGTCCTAAACAACAACAAAGAAGCTTCAAAAAGTTGTATGCTGTCTCCACCTCAAGAGGTCTTTCGAGGAGGGAATATAGCAGAATCGATCACTGGTTTTGGGAGCTTATATTTTGGTTCCATCAATTCCCAAGATGCATGGCCATGGACAAATATTTTAATCTCCCTATCTCCCTGAACCACAGTCTCCTCATCTGTAAATTGACAGTGGTAATATATTTTTAGCATGCTATCAGAATACATGATAGGTTTGAATGACTTAGGAAAAAGCATGAGAAACATATATATTACTCCTAATTTACCACGCAATGTCCAGTATGCAGAAAACTCTGTGGAAATATACAGCTATTCCAATTGGGCTAAGAGCAACAATTTGTCCCACTGCAGTAATTAAAATAAATCTTTTTTTGAAAAATTTTACTGGCTAAAGGAAAAATATAAATTTTCCAATTAAATGAACATGTAACCTTAAAAATTTCCTGGGGGGCGGAGCAAGATGGCCTAATAGGAACAGCTCCAGTCTCCAACTCCCAGCGGGAGCATTTCGAATGAGCTGTTGCGTTTCCGCCGGTGCTGGGTTCATGCTTACTGGGGTAGCGACGGAAATCGGTGCTGGTCAACTGCTGCAGCTGACCGAGGCCTGAAGCAAGGCGAGGGCATCGCCTCACCACAGGAAGGCGCAAGGGGAAAGGGAATCCCTTTTCCTAGCCAGGGGAACTGAGACACATACCTGGAAGATGGATGCTCCCCAATACTGCGCTTTAAGCAAATGGGCACACCAGGGATTATATCCCAGGCCGGGGCGGGGGTCCACGCCCGCAGAACCTCCCTGTTGCTGTACAACGGTCTCGCGATCTAACCACAAGGCAGCATGGAGGCTGGCTGGGGAGGGGCGCCCACCATTGCTGAGCAATGGGTAGCAGCTACCGGGCTCGTGGGGTGGGCTCACAGCAGCTCAAGCTACCTGTCTCTCACCTCTGGGGACAGGGCACAGCTAAACAACAACAACAACAACAACAACAAGCATGAAACCTCTGCAGACGCAAACGACTCTGTCTGACAGCTTTGAAGAGGCAGTGGATCTCAACACGGAGGGTTGAGATCTGAGAAGGGACAGACTGCCTGCTCAGAGTGGGTCCCTGACCCTGAGTAGCTAACTGGGAGACATCCACCACTAGGGGCAGTCCTGACACCCACACACCTAACAGAGATTGAGTGCCCCTGAAGAGCTTCAGCAGGTGTCAGACAGGTACACTCACTGTTCAGCAATATTCTATCTTCTGCAGCCTCTGCTGCTGATACCCAAACAAACAGATTGAGTGGACCCCATGTCCAACAGACTACAGCTGGGGGGTCCTGACTGTTAGAAGGAAAACTATCAAACAGGACACTACCGTATGTTGTCACCATCATCAGACCAGGGCAGAAAAAACCACAAAGATGGAGAGAAAGGAGGACAGAAAAAGCTAAGGATTAAAAATAAAACATATCTCCTGGGGCGCGGCTCATAAGCCAGCAAGGGATCAAAGCTGGACGGAGAATGACTTTGACGAGATGAAGGCTGGTCCGTAAACTCGAATAAAGAAGAGTCACGATGCCAAAAGCGCAAAGAAATAAAATCTTAAGTGGAAGAATTGTTAAGCTAAATTAATTAATGTTAGAGAAGGTCATAAACAATAGAAAGATGAAAACCATGACACAAAAGCCAGCAAATGCAACAGTAACCGTCAAACTGGAAGAAATTATCAGCGATTAAAGGGGATCAAATAGATAAATCGGCGAAGCAGACAAAGCCTGCAAAGTATGGGATTATGTAAAAAGACCAAATCTACGTCTGATTGGGGTGCCTGAAAGTGAGGGGAAAATGGAACCAAGTTGGAAAACCTCTTCAGGATATCATCCAGGAGAACTTCCCAACCTAGTAGGGCAGGCCAACATTCAAAATTCAGGAGTACAGAACGCCACAAAGATACTCCTCAAGAAGAACTAGCTCAGGCCATAATTGCCAGATTCACCAAAGAAGTTGAAATGAAGGAAAAAATCTTAAGGGCAGCCAGAGAGAAAGGTCCGGGTTACACACAAAGGGAAGCCCATCAGACTAACAGCAGATCTCGAGCAGAAACTCTACAACCAGAGGTGGAGACTAATATTCACATTCTTAAAGAAAGAATTTTCAACCAAGAATTTCATATCCGGCAACTCAGTTTCATGGTGAAGGAGAAATAAAATCCTTTACAGATAAGCAAAGCGAGATTTGTCTGCAGGCCTACTTTATACAAGAGACCTAGAGGAAGCACTCAACATGGAAAAGGAACAACCGGTACCAGCCGTTGCAAAAACATGCCAAAATGTAAAGACAAAGTAGGGCTAGGAAGAAACTGCATCAATAACAAAGCAAAATAACCAGCTAATATCATATTTGGCGATCGAATTTCCCCATAACGATATTCAACCTTAAATGTAAATGGACTAAATGCTCCAATTAAGGCTAGAACTAGCAAGTGGTGTAAGAGTCAAGACCCATCAGTCTGCTGTATTCAGGAGACCCATCTCTGTCTACAGACACACATAGGCTCAAATAAAGGGATGGGAGGAAGATCTACCAAGCCAAATGGAGCAAAAAAAGCAGGAGTTGCAATACTGATGCAAATAAAACAGACTTTAACCGTAAGAATCAAAATTGTGAGACTGTACATATTGAGTAAAGGATCATTCTAACAGGAAGAATATATCCTAAATATATATGCACCAATACAGGAGCACCAGATTCATAAAAAGCAAGTCATAGAGACTTACAAAGGACTTGGCTCCCATATACAATAATAATGGCAGACTTCAACACTCCACTGTCAACATTAGACAGATCAACGAGACAGAAAGTTAGCAGGATATCCAGGAATTGAACTCATCTCTGCAGCAGCAGACCTAATAGCATCTAGAACTCTCACCCCAAATCAACAGAATATACATTCTTCTCAACACCACATTGCGCTATTCTAATTGAGCCACATACAGTTGGAAGTAGCCCCTCTACAAAATGAAAATAACAAAAGCGCAAACTGTCTCTCAGACCACAGTGCAATCAAACTAGAACTCAGGACTAAAACTCCTCAAAACCTGTCCAACCACTGAACAACCTACTCTGAATGACTACTGGGTACATAATGAAATGAAGACGAAATAAAGATGTTCTTTGAAACCAATGAGAACAAAGATACAGCATACCAGAATCCTCTGAGACATTTAAAGCAGTGTGCAGAGGGAGAATTTGCTTTAATGCTGAGAGAAAGCTGGAAGGAATGCAAAATTGACACTCTAACATCACAATTAAAGGCTAGAGAAGCAAGAGCAAACATTCTAAAGCTGAAGGCAAAGCCTTCAGATCAGGCAGACTGGAAAGGAGATAGAGACACAAAAAAAACCACTCCCAAAAATCAATGAATACAGAGTTGATTTTTGAAAAGATCATAAAGAATTAGGCAGACCACTAGCGAGATAAAATAAGAAAGAAAGAGAAAGTCAGTGGCCTTAATAAAAAAGTGAAATAAAGGGGATATCACCACCGACTTACGAAATACAAACTACCATCAGAGAATACTATAAACGCTACATAGTAGCTAGAAAATCTAGAAGAAATGGATAATTTCCTGGACACTTACACTCTTCCAAAACTAAACCAGGAAAGTTGAATCCCTGAATAGACCAATAGCAGGCTCTGAAATTGAGGAAATAATTAATAGCCTACCAACCAAAGGTGGGATAGGGTAAAATTTCACAGCTAGTTACCAGTGGTACAAGGAGGCTGGTACCTTTCCTTCTGAAACTATTCCAATCAATAGAAAAGAGGAATCTCTAACTCATTTGGGAAGCATCATCCTGATACCGAAACCTGGCGAGAACACAACAAAAAAGAGAATTTTAGACCAATATCCTGATGAACATCGATGCAAAAATCCTCATCAAATACTGGCAAACCGGATCAGCAGCACATCAGCACATCAAAACTTATCCACACCTATGATCAAGTGGGCTTCATCCCTGGGATGCAAAGGGGCTGGTTCAACATTCACTTAAAATCAATAGAAACGTAATCCAGCACGCTATAGAAACCAGAACCAAAGACAAAGAACCACATGATTATCTCAATAGATGCAGAAAGGCTTTTGACAAAATTCAACAGCCCTTCAGAAAATAAAACTCTCAATAAATTCGGTAATGATGGAACGTACCTCAAAATAATAAAAAGAGCTATTTATGACAAACCACAGCCAATATCATACTGAATGGGCAAAAACTGGAAACATTCCCTTTGAAAACTGGCAGAAGACAGGGATGCCCCCTCTCACCACTCCTATTCAACATGGTGTTGGAAGTTCTGGCTAGGGCAATCAGGCAAGAGAAAAGAAATCAAGAATTATTCAGTTAGGAAAAGAAGAAGTCAAGTGTCCCTCTTTACCAGATGACATGATTGTATATTTAAGAAACCCATTGTCAGCCCAAAATCTCCTTAAGCTGATAAGCAACTTCAGCAAGTCTCAGGATACAAAATTAATGTGCAAAAATCATAAGCATTCTTGCAATGTGGGACAAACAGAGAGCCAAACTCCTTGAATAGACTTCATTCACAATTGCTTCAAAGAGAATCAAATACCTAGGAATCCAACTTACAAAGGGATGTAAGGACCTCTTCTAAAGGAGAACCACAAACCACTGCTCAGTGAAATAAAAGAGGAAAAGAACATACCATGCTCATGGATAGAAAGAATCAATATGTGAAAATGGCCATACTGCCCAAGGTTGTTATAGATTCAATGCCATCCCCATCAAGCTACCAATGAGTTTCTTCACAGAATTGGAAAAACTGCTTTAAAGTTCATATGGAACAAAAGAGCCCGCATCTCCAAGACAATCCTAAGTCAAAAGAACAAAGCTGGAGGCATCCAAGCTACCTGACTTCAAACTATACTACAAGGCTACAGTAACCAAAACAGCATGGGATTGATACCAAAACAGAGATATGACCAATGGAACAGAACAGAGTCCTCAGAAATATGCACCACACATCTACAGCCATCTGATCTTTGACAAACCTGAGAGAAGCAAGAAATGGGGAAAAGGATTCCCTATTTAATAAATGGTGCTGAAAATTGGCCCAGCCATAAGTAGAAAGCTGAAACTGGATCACTCGCCTCCTTATACGAAAATTAATTCAAGATGGATTAGAGACTTAAATGTTACACCTAATACCATAAAAACCCTAGAAGAAAACCTAGGTAGTACCATTCAGGACATAGGCATGGGCAAGGACTTCATGTCTAAAACACACCAAAAGCAACGGCAGCAAAAGCCAAAATTGACAAATGGGATCTCTCATTAAACTAAAGAGCTTCTGCACAGCAAAAGAAACTACCATCAGAGTGAACAGGCAGCCTACAGAATGGGAGAAAGTTTTTGCAATCTACTCATCTGACAAAGGGCTAATACCCAGAACATACAAAGAACTCAAACAAATTTACAAGAAAAACCAAACAACCCCATCAAAAGTGGGCAAAGAATATGAACAGACATTTCTCAAAAGAAGACATTCATACAGCCAACAGACACATGAAAAAATGCTCATCATCGCTGGCCATCAATGCAAATCAAAACCACAATGAGATACCATCTCACACCAGTTAGAATGGCAATCATTAAAAGTCAGGAAACAACAGGTGCTGGAGAGGATGTGGAGAAATAGGAACACTTTTACACACTGTTGGTGGGATTGTAAAACTAGTTCAACCATTATGGAAAACAGTATGGCGATTTCTCAGGATCTAGAACTAGATGTACCATATGACCCAGCCATCCCATTGGGTATATACCCAAGGATTATAAATCATGCTGCTATAAAGACACATGCACCACGTATGTTTGTGGCGACACTATTCTAATAGCAAGACTTGGAATCAACTGAAAATGTCCATGATGGCAGACTGGTTAAGAAAATGTGCACATACCATGGAATACCCATGCAGCCATAAAAAAGGATGAGTTTGTGTCCTTTGTAGGGACATGGATGCAGCCTGGAAATACATCATTCTTAGCAAACTATCCACAGACAAGAAAACCAAACACCACATGTTCTCACTTATAGGTGGGAACTGAACAATGGACTCTTTGGACTTGGAGGGTGTCACGGGGCCTATCACAGGGAGGCAGGGGAGGGGGAGAGGGATTGCACTGGGAGTTATACCTGATGTAAATGACGAGTTGATGGGTGCTGACGAGTTGATGAATTTGCTTACACCAACATGGCACAAGAGTATACATATGTAACAAACCTACTGCGTTATGCTCAGCACTAGAACTTAAAGTATAATTTAAAAAAAAAAAAATTTCTTTGAAGAAAATCAAAATACTACCGTCTTCTAAGGAGAAAACACATATTTAATTTATTTTATGTCACATCAGTATTTTTAACCATTGAACAAAGCTATATACAATTCTTTACAGATCAGCAAATATAAGTTGTGCTTTTAAGTCAAGCTCCCATAGAAGTATGTATTATCACTGTTGGTTATAATTCGAGGATATATTTATAAATATATATTCCAAAGCATGATTTTATTTGTTCCCGTAGGTTTCATACAGAGAGAAGGAATTAGAAAATACTAACACTGTTAAATTGATGGTTAGAATATATCAGTAGAAGAAGTGAAGTAGTGTTATATTTATACAAAAAGATTATTGGGAAGGAGCTCAGGCTTGCCTTTTGGAAAAGTTTCAGTGACTGAGAAAGAAACACCATTTGGATAAAAGAAATTGGGAAGCAGAGAAACCTGAAGGAAGGTGGAGAAAGCAAGAAAAACCTGGATCTACTACCTCTCTTCAGAGCTACAAAGAGCTCCTGAAAGACTATGTAAAGTTAGAGACTCGACATCTCTGTGACTTTAGAGAACTATCAGAAGAATTCATAGTTTGACTTTAGCTATTCTCTGTCCTTCAGGGGCACCTCAAACTTCAGCCACAAAAATTTCTCTCAAAATATTACCTAGTCACTTCGAAAAAACTCAAAAACACATGGGAAACTGGAATTCCCATAAGTCTCCCATCAAACATAGTTTTCATCACAAGAAATAATCCAGAATAAAAAAATAATAGCTAGGTCTGAACTACAATAAAAATATTAATTTTAAAGAGTGAAATTATATATATATATGTATACACACACACACACAACTCTTCTTGTTCTTAAACATCCATTTGTACGATCAAAGTAAACATAAATTTAAATGAAAAATTCAAACAGAAATTGAACTACTTTTTAAAAATATCGATTTCAAAGTCACTATAATCGAATACATGTTCAATTATGTAACATAGAAATTTACTTACTCTAGAACTGTTAATGTATTTTCCGACTACAGTTTGATAGCTCCAAGGACTCATGTGAAAACTTAAAACAGGGGCCATTACATGATGCTTGCATAACATTCATTTCTCTACATCTAGGACTATCATCATGTTGAACACCAAGTCTAAAAATAAAAATAAACACTTAAAAGGAATATCAAAAGATGCATACAATATTAGTAACAGATCCTTTATAGTCACATTATAATACAATATAAAATATAGATAAATACGCTTATATCATAATTTGAACTCCATCCTATCCATAGGCCTTACAATGTTCGTGTTTAGAAACACTGATGGCTGAGGAAATATTATGGGCTGATCTGGCATCTGAATCCTACACAATCAAAATACTTGGACTCTGTTGCCCTGTCCTGGCTATGGACCACAGCATTGATTGCAAAAAGTTCCTGCAGGTTCGACATGGATATCCCATGTTGTGGATAGAGATGTGTGTGGATAGAGATTAGGTAAAGGTAATACCACACTAAATTCTAGACCATTGACTATGGCTACAATATCACAAGAACTTCGTGAATCCCCAATTCTCATCATTCTACAGTATCCATCTATTTTATCTGAAAGACCCTAAATACTATTTCAGGTCCATACTTCCTAAGTGATGCTTAACAGAACTACAATAACAAAAACATTCCTAAAGAGCAGTCAAATCTTCATGACTTAATTATTAAGTAATTAGCACGTCGGCAGCAGATCCTATACAATCTGGGGGGGATCTCAAGTATAAGCTCAAGTTTAAAAGGAACACTGAAACCACTTAATTCAGATCCTTGCCTGCTAAAATTTGTATTTAAACCATTTTTTAAATTAAACAACTTACCCATATACTAGAGACACCTAAAGAGTTTCACAGGAAGAAAACAAATATCTAAGATGGTACTCTGCAAAAATAGTCTTCTACTGGTCAGCAGCCTTGAAAACCAGCACACAGTGCTACCCAGATGTTGCTGCACTACTTCTACTGTCCTCAGATATTCTGCTCATCCTATCCCCCCACTTCATAAACAACTTACAAAATAAAGTGTGTAGCTTGTTGATGATTATGAGATATAACCATGCAAAAAAGGAACTGAAGAGATGATCGTTTACTAAATATTATCTCCATTTGAAATTATTATTCCCCTTGAATGTTCTAATGATATCTCAAGGCATGAATAGGAAATTAAATGTGGTCAAACTAACACAGGCAACTCTAGATTCAGGTCCTTATTAGCAGATAACAAAGAAACACCAGGAGTTCTGAGGGGTACATTTAGAATCTTTTTTCAGAGGATACATTTGTAGGGGTTTCTGATTTTCCATGGGAGCTCCAAGGGTATCATGAGAAATCACGGCCTCTATTCTTATAACATAGAACCCCAGCATATTTTTCAGTAATGCAGGAAAAGGTAAGAGAATCCCAAATTTTTATGAGCAACTATGGAAAAAGTGAAAACTTAAAAAAAAATCTTTTAGTAACTAAGAAATTCCCATGGGCAATATCCTCTGTTGGGGTACATTACTGAGAGCAAGAAATGAGTTGGTATTACAAATATTTGGGGGAGTCCCCCAGAACCAGGAGCCCATGCAGGCCCTCCCATAAAATGGTAGAGGACAGTACCTGGTCATATATAGGATAACAAGAGACAGAGGCCAGAAGTGCTTGTCATGTATCCAATACAGTAAAGGAAATAAAAGAATTCCCAAGTTCTAGTTCTTTGCTTAGTCTGTTGATCTGTGCAGCCTGTCTGACCTAACATAGATCACAAAAGAGCCAGAGTTAGCATTTCAGGGAAGAAAATTACACTAATAACATTTTATGAAGAAAAAAAGGTGCTAATTACTCAACTGAAGATGGAATTTCAGACATTCTGTGCAAAGACAAATAGAATGCACATTAAGGAGGTGACAGAAGGTACTTACGTGTGCCCAAGTTCATGGGCTATAGTAAAAGCAGAAATGAGTCCTTTTTCTTCATTAATAAAGCAGCTTTGTAAAGGATCACATATGGTACCTAAGTATGATAAACCTGAAAAATTTCACATTTGTATTTCATCAAAATGGAAAACACTACCAAAATCATAAAGTAAGAACTTAATTTTGAAGCATTTAACCATTGACGTTATTACTTAGAAAAGAATGCAGAATTGGCTGTTAATATTGAATGAATGTTTTCGAAAGTGAAAAAAAGAGAACGGAATGATTTATCTGCAGTTGAAATCGTCTTTGCAAATTTTTGGAATCTTTTACTGAAGTAAATAATCCAAAAATGTAGAGTGAGCAAACAACTTTTTGAAATTTTTTTTTTAAATTTTTTAAAAAGAAAAGAATATTTGCAGGAAGTACGAAGTGTTTTAACACATTAGTGTGGGTAGCAGGAAAGAGATTAAATGTGTTGATTGGTAATAGAAAAGCTAACAAGAGAAGAAAACGGCACGGAACTCTACAAATCAATGGAGTTTCTTTAATTTTTTAAGGTTTAAAGCAGTATACAAATATTCAATTATCATATGACATAAATGAAAAATATGTTAAGTGGTCAGAATAGTGTCTGGCATTTAGTATATGTTAAATACAATAAAATGAATTTATAATATAAGCATTACTGCAGTCACTGAATAATTTTGTAACATTTCCACAATAGGAAATGTATTGCAAATCAGGATCTGTTTAGTCCTGTATAAAGAATAACATGCAACTCAAATGTGCTGTTGAAAGATGAAGGTATGAACTGGCTGGACACCAAAGACAGCAATAATTATAGTTTATGTAGTCCTCTAAAAATAACATAGAATAAGACACTCAAAATAAATATTTATTAAAACAATCCATATTTCATCACCAATCATGTTAGTTTTTCATTTACTTATTTTTTAGATTAACATAATCCCATGATTTTGCTATTACTACCCTACAATTTGGTTGTAAATTTACCTGCTTTCGTAGAACTCTTCCTTTCACCAAAAAAAAAAGATTTTTTCATATATAAGATCATCAGTTTCTTGCTATAAAGCTTTTGCATTTAGAAATTTCTTAATATAGAATAAACCGACTTCCATTAGCTCCTAGTTTAGCTCTTCCCTGCTATTTCGTTTTTTATTCTTAGGAGTTAAAAACTTGAACATCTTCTTAGCATTTAAGGTAGATGTCCTAACAACTAGAACGTTTTCGTTGTGCTTTAAGAGAAATGGAAGTTAAACTGAGGAATCCAAATAAGCTGGGGAGAAGTCAAAAGATGAAGTTCATTAGCCAATAGTTTTTAACAAAAAGGAAAGATTTGCTCTCTTTCTGACCACACTGTCAAAAGGTATTGCTTCGGCCAGGTCCCTCTAGAAAACGAGCTTTTTCCTTACAACGAAGACTAAAATTAAGCAAGGAAAAAAATTTAAAAGAACAAAAAAGTTATTTCTCTGTAGAGAAATTATTTCCTCTGTAGAGTGTGAGGGAATTACTGGCTTCCTTAAGATTCTACAATTGATGCTTGCATGTTCAGTTTTTTAGTGAATCATCATCTTTTTATATGTTTCTCTTTTGTCAGGATAAGTTTAAGGGAAACACATTTCTTTCATGGACATTCTACAGTAGGATTTGTTAGTATTTTTAATTTGCCAAATTGTACAGTTCCAATATTTTCATTTTTAGCGCTGTGCAGATATTTGGAACACAGTAATGAGTCCATTACCAACCAAACTTAATGTTTCATGCTTAAAGTTATATACATTTTAAACTGAACATGTTAGTCAGATAAGAGATTTGTAAAAATATGCATCAAATGTGATTAGAGACCAAGCTCAAATATTCCCGTAAGCAGGCAACACCAACAAAACTCAAAGTAAATGGTTAATATTATGGAAACATGCCGCTGGTTGATGGTTTGTGTCTAGACTCATTCAAGCTAATTCTGGATTCTCTAAAAGTCTAAAGATAGAATAAAGCAGCATGGGCCCAAGCTTGATACAGGTTCCCTGTGTTTGGAAATAAAAGAAGCTGCATACAGTCACCCAATCTAGCCATCCTGAAGAATGAGAATCATTCTGCAACATATTTTGCAAAACATGGTCAGGAACTGAGGCAACAATAAATGTAAATGGAGATATGATGGGAAATCTAGTAATTACTACCAACATTTTGTGTTTATCATTAAGAACTCTCCTTAGTTTGTTATTTTTACATATTTCAGATGAGAAAATAAAATACTAATACTTGCATTAATATAAGCTGTGTGGTCTTGTGCAAATTATTCATCCTCATCTATAAAATTATAATAACAGTTGTTTTAACATAGTATCTAATAGGAAGCATTCAAATACCTTAACTATCATTATCATCATTACTCTTGACTTAAGGGATAATAATGCTTTCATCAGCATATTATATGTTTCTGAATGTCATTATAATTGATGTACATAGGAGTGGCAGAAAGCTATAAAACCATAACTCGGGACTAGAAGACCAACCATTTCTATAGGAACAGTTCAGAATGTCTAGCATTCAATCACTAAAAAAAGGTAAGAAATGACAGATACTCAGTAAAAGTTTGTACTACTTAAGTATAAAGATGGGACAACAGGATATAGATAATGCAAGAAATATATTCAATAGATTCTTGTTAAGTGATCTCATAAAATACACTTAACAAAGTCAGAGAATAGTTTGTAGGGAGGAATAAATTCAGTCTGTTGTAAAAATTAGAGCAACAAGTGTCTATTTCTACAAGTGTGGAAGACTGGCATTTCTAAAGAATCCCTTAACATAAACTAGATATTTAATAAAAACTAAGTTTCGATTTATGCCTAGCTTACATGACTAGTGAGGACTATCAAGTCCAAACCTCAGTGATTTAGCACTCATATGTCTGTGTCTCTCTCTCTCTCTCTCTCTCTCTCTCTCTCTCAATATGCAAGCATGCAGGCTTATGTACACACATACACACACATTCATACTTTTCAAATTCTAAGTGGTAAGCAATGAATAAAAAGGATAGATGCTATTCTGAAGGCAAATACTGATAAAAGTAATATTATCCAAAGAGTTAGAGCTTGCTAGAGGAAGCTTCAAGGTGGATGTGGATGTTGAGTTTTCTTCATTAAGCCAGGGACTCCAGTTATGAACACCCTTTGGATTTCAACAAGAAATAAAAATCTCTGGAAGAAAGCACACACTTTTTGAGCTAGCAATTTTTCAATCCCATGGCTTAATATTAAATAAATATAAGCTCAAAATCAAAGACCATCAAATAAATAAAGAAGAGAACATATGTAAAAGCAGAAATAAGATGTATGGCTATCAAGTATTTCAGATGTGTGAATTTTCAGATACATAATATAAAAATCATTCCACATAAGATGTTTAAGAAAATGAAATTCAATTAAAAACATGAACAAATATTTTTTAAATGTAAACAAAATGAACAGGTAGATTTTTAATAAGAACTAAGTAGTATCTTTTACATTGAAAAATATATATATTTTAAAATATAAAATGTGAAGTTTGGGTGAAATACCAGATTAGACACAGCGAAAGAGAGAGCCAAATATACTAATTTATATTAGTTAAATGGAAATTAGAGCTGCTTGAATGAGGCAGGAAGAGAAAAAGAAGTGAAAGCATAGAAAACACAATAAGAAGACCTAATACAGATGGAGTAGAATCCCGCGGTGAAAACAGATAAAAGAATAGGATAAAATTCAAAAGAAAACAATGAAAATTTTCCAAAATTGCTGAAAGATAAACAGTAGATACAGGACTCACAACATAGCCCAAGCAGGATAAATAAAAAGAAACACATCTATATTAGGATTAAGTTTTAATGAAACTGCTTTATATTCAAGACAAAGAGAGGATCTTATAAAAGACAGATCACCAAAAAAATCTACAACTAAACCCACTATAGATTTCTCAATAGCAAAAGGCAGACACAACACCATCATATATTCAAAATATTGAGAGAAAATAACTGTCAACCTAGAATTGGTAACTAGAAAACTATATTTCAAAAATAAGAGTATTTGCCTGTTAAATCAGGAAACAACTGAAGCCTATGAGTTATTTTAGTAAATTATTGAATCAGAAAGAGTGGGTTGTGAGAACCCCCGACGTTGCAGCCAACTCAGACAGATGTGTAGGTACCCTGGGCACCTAATACTTGCAACTGGTGCCTGAAATTAGGATAGTTTTATAGGACTGAGTGCTTAAACCTGTGGAGTCTGACACAAACTCAAGGTATTAAATATCAGAAATGAATTGAATTGTAGAGTATTCAGTGTCTGGAGAGTTGAAGAACTGCTTGTTGGTGCGGAAATAACCCATATGTTTATTGTGAGTGACAACAGCTCAGACACACCAACTCTATTTTTTCTTTAGAAAGCACTATCAGAGATAAAGACAGTCACTACACAGTTATAGAAGGTTCTATTCACCAAACTATATATCTAATAAGTTAGCCTTCAGCTAGATGAAGTAACTAATTGTAATATTATATGAAGAAAGTGATAGAGATATACTTCATGTTTCAATTAGTAATGTAATTAGTAAATACACAGTTGATCTGAATTACACAATTCGCAAATTTGATTTAACAGACAAATGCAGAACTCAGAGAATATACATTCTTTTTAAGTATACATGGAGTATTTTCTTAAATTGGGTACATAATAGATCATTAAGGAAATATCAAGATTTCAAAGAATATCAATAGATCACATTCCCCAGCTACAATAAAATTAAATTGCAAGTCAATAAACAAAAATAACAAGTCTCCACACATTCAGAAATGTTTAAATTCATTTTTAAATAATTCATGAAGCAGCAAATAAATCATGATTGAATTTAAATATGTTTTACATACATTTAGAATTTTTAATGACATGGAAAATACTAATAAAAACTTATGGGACCCAAAAAAGTGATATCCTGAAGTAAGTTGATGGTCTTAAATAGTAAAATTATAAAAGAAGAAATCCTGGATATTAATCAGTTAAGCAATCAACTTACAAATAGAACAGCAAGAGTAAATTGAAAAACAAAACTACAAGAAAAATAACAAAGAGTAGACATTCATGAAATAAAAATAAGACATAAAAAGCAAATAGTTGATTCATTAAAAAGACAAATGAAATAAATACTATTTCAGTGAATTGATCTATTAAAAAGGGGGCACAAACAATATCCGAAATAAACTGAGACACAGCTAGAGGGAGAAAGTTTAAAACAATAAGAAAATGTTATGAAAATAATTTAAGCTAATAAATGTTACTAGTAAAAGACATATCTAGAAAGAACAACTTTTCAAATATATTTAAGAAGACATAAATAAAATCTGATTTCCACTGGAGAAACTCCATAAATGGTTAACCTTCCGCAAATAAATATGATGGCAAGTAAACGCAAATGGTTTTCTACGTGGGGCCTACCAACTGTTCAAATGTTGAAAGGATGTATCATTCCAATAGCACATAAAATCTTCTAAACTTGGGGAAAAAAGTAATACATCCTAACTCATTTTATAAGGTGAATGAAACCTTATAATCAAAATTAGAAAACTACACTAAAATAAAGGAAAATTACAGGTCATTTTCACTCCTGAAAATGTATGCATGAAATTAGCAAGTGGAACCTAGCAGTGTCGGGGGCATAGAGAAGGAAAAGTCTTGTTCAAGGTTGGTTTACCATCAGAAAAATCCATGCTGCAATAAACATGGAAATGCAAATGTTTCTTCATCATACTGATTTCAGTTCCTTTCGCTATATACCCAGGAGTGGGATTGCTATATCATATGGTAGTTCTATTTTCAGCTTTTTGAGAAATCTTCATACTCTTTTCCATAATGGCTGTAATAATTTACCAGCAACAGTGTACAATATAAGTATACATCAATGCATAAGTAGATAAAGAAAATGTGGTATATACACATAATGGAACACAATTGAGCCTTTAAAAAAGAACATTCTATCATTTGCAACAGGATGGATGAATCTGTAGGGCATTATGCTCAGTGAATTAAGCCAGGCATAGAAAGACAAATATCATATGATCTCATTCACATGGAATCTAAAAAAGTCGAACTCTGATAAGTAGAGAGAAGAATGGTGGTTTCTGGATGCTGAGGGAGTGTGGGCAGATATTGGAGGTAGGGAATGGAGAAGTTCTTAGTCAAAAGGTACATCGTTTCAGTTAGACAGGAGGACAGTTAGACAGGAGAAATAAGTTTTTGAGATCTATTGCCACAGGAGGGTGATGATAGTTATAATAATGTATTATAATAACTAAGAAAGTACATTTCAGATGTCTCACCAAAAAAAAGAATAATAGGTATGTTAATTAGTTTGATTTAATCATTCCACATTATCTATGTATATCAAAACACCACATTTTACCCCAAAAATGTATATAACTATGATTTGTCAATTAAAAATAGTATTGATTTTAAAAATCTAGGGAATTCACCAGATTAACCCATTTATACAGGAGGTTGCACATTTTTTTGTGTGAAAAATCAGACCTTGGTGATGAACTTGAGCAGTAGGATGTATATAACTTCCACAAAATTAGCATTCCAATAATGGAACACTAGACATAAATGGGTTAAGATGAAATAATCATGTGATCATTTCACTATCTGCAGAAAAAACACTTAAGAAAATAAAACATATATCATTGTTTAAAAGACTCAGAAAACAAGGATAATAAATTTATCTGCTAAGAACCTATAACAAATATTTTTCTTAATGGTGAAACCTTAAAATATTCCTTTTAAAATCCAGAAAGGTCTCTTCATCTTTCTATAAGAGGTTTGTATCTTGCAGTAAGACAAGAAAAGCGTTATAAGGATTAAAAAACAGGCAATATATTGCCATAATTCACAAACATAATTATTCACATAACAATCCAAAAGAATCTACAAGTGAAAATATGAGAATTAATTAAAGTGATGAATCAGATGGCTGCATTTAAAAATCAACAAGCCAAATAATCTGTTGCATTTCTATGGACCAGCACCATAAAACATTTACTTTAACAATAGAAAATAAAAGTCTTTTTTTTTCTTTTCTCCAAGATGGCTAACTGCAGGTATTTTTGGCATGCCTCTCACACCCGGAAAGACACAATAGCATGTGGGACTCACACTGTGAACTTTTTTCCAAGGAGCAACCCAGAAACTTAACCAAAAATGGAAAGAAACCACAGACCCTTTGAAGGAAGCAATGGGCAACAGCCTACATCATGACCCGACGGAAAATGGGGCCTCCCAAGTATGAATCGGGGAGAGCCTGCCACCGTGAGACACACTACCACAGGGGAGCCAGGAAATCCAGGCCATGGGGGGAAGGCATTAACCCTACCCAGTGCTGCAGCTGATTTAGAGAGCAGTGGGGAATAAACAAGAAGGAGCAGCATCAGTGTGTGTACTCCCAGTCTCCAGCAGGGATGGAAGAAAGCCATTTCTGATCCTTTCTCACAGGGAACCTCACAAAAGTTGGCCAGCTAATTCAGGCAGTGGTAACAGGTTGAGAGAAGCTCCCAAATGAGGTTTGCAATATAATCTCAAGTGGGAGCGAACCTCATTGGCCAGACCCGAGGAGCAAGCCTGAAGTGTGTTAACACCACGGGGGCAAGAGCTGGACACCTTTGCTTCATGGGCAGACAGGAAAGGGTGTGGCCTGAAAGCCACTCTGTCTCCATAGGGAAGGCTTATGGTCTGGGGCAGTTTTGAGTTCTGAAACAAGCTGCCTGAACCCCAGTTAGCTGCTGTTAGCAGATCATTGTGGGTGTTAAGACCTGCCTTGCAAGAGTGTGGGAGCTGAGTGGGGCTTCCTGCCACCTCCCAGTGTAGATTCTTTTGTGTATCAGAGGCAACTGTGCTCCTCCCTGGAACATTACTCTAGCAGCCAGGAAACTGTCCTCTGCTTCCCACTGGGGCTGCTGCTTGTGCCTACATGTGCGGAGCCAGAGCACAGACTTGCCTGACCCATCCCCAACCTAGCTTTGCCCCTCCACCTGCCCTGGTAGCATAACACAAAAGACAAGGACATTTGCGAGTTCCATGGCTCCATCCATTGCCTGAGATATCAGAGTACCTCCCCTAAGTAACATAAGGCAAGCACAAATTCCACTGCTACCACCATAACTGGTGTACTTTTGAAAGCACCATCTCCTAGCTGGTGTGCAACTGAACTGCCAGTTACAACATCTGTAAGTCCAATTTTCTCCTTCCTGGCTCAGGAAGGTGCCTGCATCACCCTGGCTAACCAGGAGATCTTGAGTCTGTCCATGAGCCAGTACATCACTACTACAGCTGACATTTGGGAAAGCCAACACACTAAGGCTACTTATAATGAAGGAAATCTCAGAGTCTACGTCACTCTCCTCCCACCTCCATCAGAGCTGGTACTGGTACCTGCTACTGGAAAACTAGAGGACAGGCCACATCTCTGGATCCCTTGAAGACATTGTCCAGCACCAACCTGGGGTGTGGCGGCATCACTGGGCAGCTACACCCAAAGGAGCAGCAGGATTCACAGAAGCCTGGCTCTCAGGGACTGCTACTTCTAGGGGGAAGGGGAGTTTACCATATTAAGGAAGCACTCCGTGGGACAAAAGAAACCAGACTGGAGGTCATGAGTCCCTGAATTTTCCACCTGTGGGGAGTTTCAGCAGAGGCATAGGTACAGTTCTGAGCTCAGTGGGGAAAATCTGTAGCCCAACCCCAAGAGTTAAGCAGCCCTGGGGCTCATAAAGGGTCTTAGAGAAGGGGACTTCTCCCCCTCGCCATCTGTAGACAGCCTTTCTGGAGTGCTTCAGGGTGACAACATCCCCACGGGAGGAGCACCCTCCAGGTCCAGGTTTGCACAAGAGGTAGAGTCACAACCCCTTTCTAAATGGAATATGAGCATTCCTAAAAATGAAATGAGGTGTTTGTCTGATCTGAATAGCCAGAACATTGGGTCGGGAATGTGACTGGGTGGTGGATCGCTTTCCTGCTGGCTTGGAAGGAGAGTCATGGTGGCTCCTTCTCTTCCCCTTGAAAAGACCTCAGGGCAGCTTCTCCAGCCTGCTCTGTCAAGGCTGAGATGTCTGCCCAACTCTGGGGTCTTGCATTTACTCAACTGCTTTAGCCACAGCCAGTTTTTACCCACAGGTACCTCTTACTGGCCTGAAGCATGAACTATTCAATCCAGTAAATAAAATACTGGGATAAAACACTTTTTACAGTGCACACCATGGGGCAACAAAATAAGCGTCATAAGACCTCTTCCATTCCAGCCACACAGAAGACAGTGAACCCACAGACCCACCAGATCACTATGACAACCAACATCTGAGAAACCCATTGCATGGATTTTCTATAACCGAAGAACTCATACTGAGTCCACCACTGAAAGCACCCAAAACCAAAGCTAGGTGACAATAAACTATGAACATTAAGGGCACATCCTCAATGGGGGAAAAGTGAAATTCTAAAAAAAAAAAAAAAAAAAACCCAGTTGAATCAAAATTAATACAAAAATAATTAGAAGAAATAGTCTACCCAAATGAGAAGGAACCAGAAAAATAATTCTGGCAATATGCAAAACAGGGTTGTATAACATCCCCAAAAGATCACACTAACTCTCCAGAAATGGGTGTAAGCCAAAATGAAATATTTGAAATACCAGATAAAGAATCCAAAAGGTTGATTATTAAGTAACTCAAGGAGATACAATAGAAAGGTGAAAAAGCAACATAGGATTTTTCAAAAATTCAGTATATAAATAAAAAATGTTCTAAAGAGATATTTTAAATTAAAAAAAATCAACTTCTGGAAATGAAAGGCACATTTAGGAAACTAGAAAATGCAGTGCAAATTTTAACAATAGACTAAAAGGAGTCTAACAATAGACTAGAAGGGATAATTTCAGAGCTCAACGACAAGACTTTCAAATTAACCAAATCAGACAAATTTTTTTTAAAAAGAATGAAAATGAACAAAGTCTCCAAGAAATATGAGATTATGTAAAATGGCCAAACCTAGGAATTACAGGTGTTCCTAAGGGAGAAGAAAAATCAAAAAGTTTGTAAAATCTATTTTGGGAATAACTGAGGAAAACTTCCCTGGCCTTGCTAGAGATTTAGACATTCAGACACATTCAGACATTCAGAAACTCAAAGAACTCCTGAGAAAATCATTGCAAAAAGGATATCACCAAGGCTTACCATCATCAGGCTATCTAAAGTCAACATGTAGGAAAGAACCCCAAGGCCAGAAAGATTAACTACTGAATTCGATCAGACATTCAAACAAGAATTAGTATCAATTCTACTAAAACTATTACAAAAGATGAAGGAGGGAATCCTCCTTAACTTATTTTACAAAGCCAGTATTGCCCAGATACCAGTCAAGAAAGGACATAGCCAAAAATCAACAACAACAACAACAACAACAACAAAACCACTACTGAACAATATCCCTGATGAATATAGGTAGAAAAATCTTCAACAAAATACTAGCAAACTGAAGAGTGCATCGAAAAAATAACTCACCATGTTCAAAGAGGTTTAATTCTAAGAATGCAGGGATGATTCAACATACACAAGTCAATAAATGTGATTCATCACATAAACAGAATTAAAAACAAGAACCATATGATCATATCAATAGATTCAGAAAAAGAACTTGATAAAATCCAGCATTCCTCTATGATAAAAATTCTCAACAAACTAGGCATAGAAAGAACATATCTCAAAATAATAAAAGCCATATATGACAAACCCACAGCCACAATCATATTGAACAGGGAGAAGCTGAAAGCAATCTCCCTGAGAAGTGGAACAAGACAAAGATGCCCACTTTCACCACTTCTATTCAACATATTACTAGAAGTCTTAGCCAGAGCAGTCAGGCAAGAGAAAGAAATAAAGGGCATCCAAATTGGAAAAGAGGAAGTCAAACGATCTCTGTTCACTGATTATATGATGGTATACCTAGACCATCTTACAGACTCCTTCAAAAGACTCCTAGATCTGATAAATCAGTAAAGTCTTAGGTTTCCAAATCAGCATATACAAATCAGTATCACTGCTATACACCAAAAACAACCAAGCAGAGAATCAAATCAAGAACTCAAACCCTTTACAACAGTTGCAAAAAATAAAATAAAATACCTAGGAATACACTTAACCAAGGAGGTGGAAAATCGCAACAAGGAGAACTATAAAACACTGCTGAAAGAAAATATAGATGAATAATAAATGAAACAAACAGATACATCCCATGCTCATGGACTGGAAAAATCAGTATCATTGAAAATGACCATATTGCCAAGAAATCTACAGATTCAATGCATTTCTATCAAAATATCAATATCAGTTTTCAAAGAATTATAAAACAACAATTATAAAATTCATATAGAACCAAACAGGAGCCCAACAGCTAAGGCAATCCTAAGCAAAAAGAATAAACCTGGAAGCAACACATACACAACTTCAAGCTATACTACAAGGGTATAGTAACCAAAATGGTGTGGTAGTGGTATAAAAGCAGACACATAGACCAATGGAACAGAATAGAAAACCCACAAATAAAGCCAAATACTTACAACTAACTGATTTTTGACAAAGCATACAAAAACATAAGTTGGAGAAAGAATACCCTATTTAATAAATGATGGTGGGAAAGTTGGATAGCCACATGTAGAAGAATGAAACTGGATCCCTATCTTTCACTTTATACAAAAATCAACTCAAGATGGATTAAATACTTAAATCTAAGATTTGAACCCATAAAAATTCAAGAAGAAAACCAAGGAAAAACTCTTCTGGACGATGGCCTAGGCAAAGATTTATGACTAAGAATCCAAAAGCAAATGCAACAAAAACAAAAATAAATAAGTGGAACCTGATTAAATTAAAAAGCTTCTGCAAAGCAAAAGAAATAATCATCAGAGTGAAAAGACAATGCAGAGTGGGAGAAATATTTGCAAACAATGCATGTGACAAAGGACTAATATCCAGAATCTACAAGAAACTCAAGCAAATCGGCAAGAAAACAAATAATCCCATTAAAAAGTGAGCAAAGGACATGAGCAGATATTTCTCAAAGCAGATATACAATTGGCCAACAAACATACGAAAAAATGCTCAACTTTACTGATCATCAGAAAAATGCAAATTAAAACTGCAATGAGATACGATCTTACCCCAACCAGAAAGGCCATTATTTATAAAGTCAAACAACAACAGATATTGGCATAGATGTGGTAAAAAAGAAATGCTAGTACACTGTGATAAGAATATAAATTAGTATAACCCCTGTGGAAAATAGTATAGAGATTTCTCAAAGAACTAAAAATAGATCTACCATTTGATCCAATAATCCCACTACTGGGTATATACCCAAAGGAACAGAAGTCACTATTTCAAAAAGACACCTGCACACATATGCTACCTCAGCACAATTCAGGACTGCAAAAATACCTAATTATCCATCAACTGATGAGTGGGCAAGAAAATGTGGTATGTGTACACCATGGATTACTACTCAGACACAACTTTAAAGCAGTTTTTTCCAATTCTGTGAAGAAACTCATTGGTAGCTTGATGGGGATGGCATTGAATCTATAAATTACCTTGGGCAGTATGGCCATTTTCCTATCCATGAGCATGGTATGTTCTTCCACAAACAAAAAGAATGAAATATTGTCTTTTGTAGCAATTTGGATGGAACTGGAGGCATTATTCTAAGTGAAGTTACTCAAGAATCAAAAACCAAATACTGCATGTTCTCACGTATAAGTGGAAGCTAAGCTATGGGTATGTAAAGGCATACAGAGTGGTACAATGGACACTGGAAGCTCAGAAGAGGGAAGGGTGTGAGGGTGGGAGGGGGGTGAGGAGTGAAAAACTGAGTGAAAAACTGCCTATTAGGTACAATGTATACTACTCAAGTGATGGGTGCACTAAAATCTTAAGACTTCACCATGATATAATTAATCCATGTAACCAAAAACCACTTGCACCTCTGAAGCTATTGAAATAAAAAAATTAACAAATTAAAAAATTAAAGTCTAGCAAAAGTTGTACATGACACATCGACAGAAAATAATTATTGAATGACATTTTAAAAGTCTTACTTAAACAGACAGATAAATGTTTTGAGAACTTAACATGTTGATTCTAAAACTTCCATAGATGAACAAAAGTCCAAAAATAGCCAAAATATTCTTGAAGAAAATAAGCTGGTGGTATATACCCCACTGATTAATATTTATTATAGAACTATAAAAATGAAAATATTACGGAACTGATGCATGGATAAATAGCAAGTATGGTCCCATAAAATTGTGGCATGATGTTGCGGACTCAAGTGCATACTGAAATTTTATATATGACATTGCAGATTCTCAGAAAAAGAGAGGAATTATTCAATGTATAGTTTGGAAAATTGGTTATTCAAATAAAAAAAGATTATGAATGTAATTTCACAGTGAACTTCAAAGCAATTGTTTATTTTGAGGGTTAGAAGAAGGGTTTTTTTGTTTCTGTGTTGTTTTTTGAATCAGGTACAACTGATTTTTAAGAGTGGTTTAATTTGGGGAGTTGAGAGAGGGAAGGAAAGATGTTAAAAAGTAATGTTTAGATGAAAACAAAAGGTATGAATGTGGTTATAGAGTTCAGGTTTAACAAGGAAAATTTTTGGCTTTTTTTTAACCTATGTGTTACATGGTTAACCATCAAGGGATATGACAAGTTATTCCAGCTTTTCCAAATACTAATCATATTGGTTTTAAGAAGTCTCCATAATCACATATGGCATTTCCCTTTATCTGTGGGAGTAGATGATGCAACCCACACAGTGACTTTGAACTTCTTTGATAGAATTTCCACCGCCTTGTTGAATTTCTCACTGTATTGCATATCTTGCCAAGTGTGAAATAATGAGTTTAGGAAAACTTCAAGACTACACATCATTTTGCATGAATAATACCCATTAGAGCTAAGGAGACTGACATGTTTTGTAGCATTTCCAGGTAAATGAAAATTTTATTGGCATTCACCATTTACTAGCTTTGTACAATATTATAAAGGTAGAAGCAAAATAGCAGCACATTGTGCTTGGCTTATAAGGATTGCTTTAACACTATTACGTTAAATAAACAATGTGCATAGTGTATTGGAAGTGCCAACTCTTGCAAATTTACAATACTTACATATACTTAACATTCTAATGTATTAAAAGTATAAAGAAAAAAACTAAACAAGCATTTATAGCGATACTATGAAATCTCCAATAATTGTTTTGACTGTTGCCTTTGGCTCTTTAGTGCAACTTTTCCACATTGTAATTACTATATTGTATTGCTTTGTGTTTCCTATTTGTTATACATAACTTCAGAGCTAAGTACCAGTACACCAAGTACTGCAATCACCTTTCACTTATTGTACATGCAAAGTAACAGCATACAGTTTTGGTGATTAACAATATTCCTTTTTTTTTAAATAAAGAATATTTATTTGAATTTTTAAAAGGAATAAAACTAAATCTCTACCTAATATGATATCAAAAAAAATTACCCCGATGGATTAGAGATTTAAATGTTAAAGGACAAATTTTAAAATATTTACAAGAAAACAGGGTATGTTTAGACCTTGAGTTACACAATGGTTTCTTAACAAAGAAACAAAAAAGCTAACGCTAAAAGAGTAGGTTTATAAATTTAGCTACATTTTATATTTTCACACATAAAAGAATGAAAACAAAGCAACAAACTGCTAAAAGGTATTTGTAATATGTATAAACCAAAAAGGGTTTGGTATCAGGAAGTTATAAAGAATACCTGAAAAGCAGTTAAGAAAGCAACAAATACCACACCACAAATATAGGCAATGTTTCTTTCATTTATTTCATTCCTTACAGAAAAAGAAATACAAATATATGAAAAGATGCTTGAATTCATTAGCAATCAGTGAAATGAAAATTCTAATGGTAATAAAATATATTACTTTTAGACTAAAAAAGATGAGAAATCTGAAGATACCCAGTATTTATAAAGATATAATCAAAAGGAATGTTTATTGATAAATGTATAAATTGGTATAACCACTTTAGAAAATAATTTGTCATATCTTATAAATGTGAATATTAGCTCACTTAATGGCACAGGCATCTTAATCCTAGGGATATACCCTAGCTCTTCCAGTGAAGTTCATGACACAAGAAAGTAGAATCAGCCCAAATACACACTAATATGATATAGATATATAAACTGTAGATGAAATATTATATAACAGTGAAAATGCATGAACTTTGACTACAGAATTCAAAAATAAGCAAAGTAATTTTTGTTTAGGAACACATATATATGTAATAAAAGCAAATGCTTTTTGTTTAGGAACATGTATGTATGTAATAAAACTATTTTTCAAGAGACAGAAGGAATTGGTAAACACAAAATTCATGCTATTGGCTACCTCATGGGGAAAAGCAGAGAGATGGAAAATGACTGAGCATAGACCACGCAATACTAGTGGCAAAGTTCTAACTTAGATCTAATGGTGAATTTATGGCTATTCATTTTTTTATTTCCCTTTAAACTGGCATATAGGTGATTATGTATTATTTCTCATGCACAGCATTTGATATTTAGTAATTTGCAAATAAATGTTAGTTCTTATTATTTTGTAAAATTTACAGCAGCAGAATGAAATAAGTGACAAGTGTAGTAATTTATCAAGATAATTTTAATCAAAATCACTAAAATGGAAAATGGAAAAAAGCCTAAACATTATTTTAAATAATTCAATAAACAATTACATAAGCTAAACTTAATTGACAAAATAACTTACCTAATATGTTACATTTCTCTTTAGATGAACAAATGTCTTCCCTTAAAATAAAAGATTTATTTTGAAGCATTTTTGGAAAATATTTTTACAACAAGCCAAAATAAAAACAAAGAAGCTTTAACTATGATATGACTACTACCACAAGCTAACTTCTAAAATCTAGTTCATATTAACCTCTCAAAAAGTCTAAACCTAGAGTAATACACCATTTGTCCACATCAATAAGCAATACGTACTATATAGTGAGTGTTGTAAATAGTTGAATCATTAACCAAGTTCAGTGAAAAACTTTCTATTTTTAATGTCTCTGCTTTTACTTACACAGTATATGTAATATAATTTACCCTCATGATGATTCAATGTCATCATGAGCTTCAGTTATCATTCTTTCATGCAAAATAATGGTGTTCTCAGATGTTACCAAGTTGCTTAATTTTTTTTTTTTGCTTCTGCGTTACTTAGTCCATGGCCATTCAATTTGACAGTCCTTGTGTCTCCTTTCTAATCACCTCTTTCTCATAGCCCTTTCTTTCTTCCTCCCATATTTAATCTGCTATCTCCAATCTCTCTTGCTTGGCTTCTAACTACAGTCCAAGGAAGAACCATGGACTATATATAATATAATACTATGTATAAAATTAAATCAATTCTGCTTTGGTTTTGAAAAGAGATTAAACTACAGTCATGCACTGCATAACATGTTTCAGTCAACAATAGATTGCATATATGACATCGGTCCTATAAGATAATACCATATTTACACTGTACCTTTTCTATGTTTAGATAGGTTTAGATACACAAATGCTTACCATTGTGTTACAAATTCCTATAGTATTCAGTACAGTAACATGCTGTACAGGTTTGTAGCCTAGGACCACTAGGCTATACCATATTGCCTAGGTGTCTAATAGGCTACACCATCTAGGTTTGCAAAAGTACACTCTATTATGTTTGCATAAAGACTAAATCACCTAATGATGCATTTCTTGGAATGTGTCCCCATCATTAAGCAACACATAACCGTACATGAACTACATCTTAGCTATTTTACATAGGCTAAAGCTTTTCGTTTTAGAATTCCAGGCAGCTGAGATTTCTTTGAGTTTGATGCCTAAATAAAGGATTTCTTTGGTTAGTCAAACAAATATCAAACCTAGGATTTATATATTCTGGTAGTATCACTGTCGCTGAAACAAAAGTGTGAATTAACAATGTATAGTATTGCTTGTAAAATGAATAATAATTTTATAATAGCAGAAGCTGTTTTTCATACAAATAAGTAGGTTTGAGAACAACCCTAGCAAACGTAGCTTGGCAATTAAGGCAGGCATTAAGCATCAAAACAAGGAACAGATAAATAGATTTTTAAAAGCAAAGGGAGTCCAAAAAGTGGACAAACGAAAGAAGAAAGTTGTTCTTCTTTCCAAGCAACTGAAATACCAAGAAGGGAATGAACAAAACCTGCTCTCAGTTCCATAACTATGTTAATTTCTTAATTCTCTCATTCTGTCACTAATATCGTTAGGAAATTGTTTTGTTTAGATCAAACCATTACTCAGCAACCTGACATTGCTAATTTCCTAGAGAACTAACCAGTATTCTGGTTTGAAAGAACAAAAGAATGCTTTTATTCGATAGTTTCTTTCGTAGTACAAATTCTCGTAGAACACTTCTGTGTATTATTAACAAAGAATTAAGAAGAAGTATCAGTCATGCAGGAAGGAAGAATAAAGGATTGTATGGGAAAGATTATTTCTATAATCATACCTAGTGATAAGAATAGCAGCGTCATGGTGGGAAGGGTGAACATCATCAACGTCATTCTGAGTTTGTTGCCATGAACAAAAGTTATTTAATGTGGTAGCACCATCAAAATTAATGACTGGCCCTTCCTATGCAAAATAAGCAATGCAATACTGTATCAAAATATTAATGTCCTCTTTTCCTTTCAAGTTTATCAGCATCTGCACAATTTATCAAATAGCATTCTCACAGGGAAATGAAGGAGTGACAGCATCTCTTCTTCATATATTAACTACAACATATTTTAGCAATATCTAAAACATGATCAAAACTGAATCTAATTCGATCTTCTTAATATAACCATCCAATATTTAGGAAAAACTTTTAAAAACTACTATATTTTAAATCCTCTGACATTAGGATTATAAAAATGAATACTAAGGTTTTTAATCTTTTATTTTTGACTTGTTTATTCATTTTTCCTTTGCTCAGTTAAACACTGTTGTCATTCTATTTTATTTCCATCACAACACATAAGGGTAATCTCATTCGTTTTCAAATCAAGTCTTTAAAGCAAACTTTAAAAACATTTCATTTCTAATAAGAGTTCCATAATCTCTATGTATTGTCACTAAAAACTTACTACAACTAAGGTTACTAATTTTAGACCTGTTTCTTACCTCCTCGTGGTGAATCATAACTAATTTTACCACTACTATGTGTATAAAACTTCCAATACTTGGATCTTTGTAGATTGTTGCAACCTGCATGTAAAAAAATGTAGGATTAGTTGTTTAAAATGAATATTTCTTCTCAAAAGTAAGTTGAAATCAGTCACAGAGTATCAATTCTCCAATTGCACTGTACGTAGGAATCTTGGGATCTCTTAGAGTGCTTTAACAAATCCTCATGTTCACACCACGTCCCTTACCAAATAAATCAGAATCTGCAGGATTGAGACCCAGGCATCTTAAAGATTCTCAAAATTTGAGTATCTTAAACCTTGCTACTGAGACTGATCCATGGATCAGCAGCATCCACATAACCTAGAGCTGATATGAAACAGAATCTCAGGCCCCACCCTGGATTAATGATTCACAGTCTGCACTTTAACAAGATCTCAAGTGTTCTGAACACATGTTAGACTTTGGAACTGCTGTTATGGATGATTCAGCAAGAAATTCACTTCATTCTGTGTCATAATCCACAATTTACATGACTACAATATTCCATAAAAATATGTAAGTTTTACCTATTCTTTTCTGATAGTTCACCTAACCTTTCAGCCACAGTAGTATATTTCCAACTCCAAATATGATTATTATTTTTAAAGTTTAGCATTATCAGAATCCATAGAGACAGATCCATCTAGAATCATATAAACAGTCCTAGAAGAGGTCATGAGTCGCAACCTGGTCCTCAGTTTTCCAGGACCGGAGAATGTGAGGCACTCTGGATGGGCTCTGCATGGGCTCACTGATGATTCACGATCAAGGTGCCATCCCATTCGCTAATTCATATTCTCTCCTTGTAGCCATTATAGAGGTTGCCACTGCAGTAGGAGTGTCTTTCATGGCCAATGCCTCTGCCTGGTACTTAATTAGAGACATACCTCACTCTGGATCTGGGCTACCTGTGCAAAGAAAACTGCTGCTAAACCCTAGATCACCTTCTTGTTGGCCACTGCCTAAGTCAAAGCAGCAATTGCTCCAGGGTGTGCTACTTCCCTCATTTGTTTAATAAATAAACGTTCAGTATCTACTCCTTGCTTTGTTGGCTACAGAAGCAGATATAGGGAAGAGAACAAAGGCCCTGACCTTGTGGAGCTTACAGTTTGTTAGAAGTATCACTACCGGAGTCCTCACTCTGTCAGTCAAAGCTGCTTCACCACAACATATAACATGACTGCTGTCAATGCCTCTTGTGCCAAATGGACTACTACCAGAACTAGAGCCAAAAGCGTCTTTAGAGCTGCTGACACTGTAGGGTCAGCATGAGCATAAATACATAGTCCAGCATCTGTACTACTGTTATGGCTGTGCAGTCTCAGATATTTACAGGTTTGTCATCTGAACCTATAGTGATGACTTTGGCTCTGGTAGTAGCATGTTTTGGCAAGAGTGGAGGTAGCCCCAGCGAGGTTGACAGCAAGTTAAGACAGGGATGGTCAGCTGATTGGCAAATTCAAGCAGGTCTGTTAGCAATGCAGTATTTCTCACTTTAAAATAGGAGCTGTGAATTTACAGTTGAATTTATAAATATTCATTTACATGCAATGTTTTAAAATACATCTATCATGGGGGGAAAAACAGCACACCTGTAATTATGATTTTGGAGTTATGCTTGATACTGTGAGTTTAAAAATGGATGCTTTTCTAAGCCAAATTATAAGGTAAAAGATACACCTCAAAGGTATTTATAAAAGCTCTTTTTCCCCGATAAATGAAAAACAGCTGTGAAGACTTCTGTGTCTCAGAATAATATGCATATCCCGTAGTCCAAGAAAAAAGAGCATATGCACTATGAAGTGTCTAACATGGCTAACTACTATATCCATTGTCCCAAGTATTTTGACTATGAATGAAAATCTGGATGTTATAGTATCAGCTATAAAATACATAACCACAAAAATACTTCCAGTTTTGGAAGGAAACAGATGCTGCACGTTTATTTAAAAGTGATACATCTGCAAGCTAGAATTTGGAAAAAATGTCCCAATATTCTGACTGTATAATTTAAAATATATTACTACAGCAAAATATCCTTAAATGTAACACTAGGGAAAAGATAATGCAAACTATTGTTATGCAAGGTGGATACTGGCTATAAAATATAGTTATTTAAGGCAAACAGACACAGGTTCCAATTCTAACAGCCATTTGATAAAATCTACTTCTAGGCTACTATAAGGATTAAATGAGATGATATGCAAATAGTATTTAGATTAGGGCCAGGATCATAGGGATCAATCACAGTGGCCATTACTCTTATTGCTACTTATAAAGCTTTTTCAGAAGAAAAGGCATAATACAGATATAGATATAGATATTCATAATACTAGTTCTAGTACATGCGTTTCAAGTTAATTATCACAGTATGTCTAAATTGGAAGCAAAGTATCCAAAAGCATGATTGTTTTATTATCTCTTTTAGTACTTACTGAATATCTACTGCCCATCAAACCCTGTGTTGCTTACGAAATATACAGAGCTAAACAAGGCATAATCTCTGCCCTTAACTCACAGTCCTCTGGGAGTAAAAGATATAAAAACAGACAGTTTGATTTACATAATTTTAACTTCCCCCAAAGAAAGTCCTGGAGATGATATTTTGCTTTTACACTAAAATAGTATATTTCATTAAATAATTAAGAATGTCATCATGCTCATTTTTTCTAATTGTATCTCTTATTATTTTACTGACCTTTATAATTTAAGTGCTCATGTAGAATATATGTATACCTTTAACTATATTTAGATGTTTGAAGGTGCTGTTATTGAATGACTCTATTCAATACAGCTAAATTGTGATTCAAGCAATGAATAGCCACAAGGCCCATTTGGTACTCAGAGAATTTTTGAAGCAGTATGTACAATGCACTTCTCTCATTCTTAAAACCACCATCCCAAATTAGACTGCCTTGATGATAGGATACTATGTTTGCTGTAAATAATAAATGAGTAAATATTAAATGATACATAAAATATTTATTCAATGTTTATCGTGTGCCAGATGTGTTCAAGTTTAAATGTATTAATTCATTTAATTATCACAACAAACCTTATGAGATAGGAGCTACTACAGTGTCCATTTTACAGATAAGAACAGTAAGATACAGACAAGTTAAGTAAGACACTGAAGATCCGGCAGCTGGTAGCAAACAGAACCCAATTTTCATTCTGTACAGTCTGGCTTTAGAGCACTGACTACTTTATCTGATCTTTATTCAGCATTCTGAACCAATTAGTTCTTGGTAAAAACATTTCAAGACATTTCAAAACCCTGCTGCAACACATCCCCTGGCCACTGGTATTGTCCTGTTATGGTCACTTGCCCGTGGCCTCAGAGAAGCCCTTAGGCAGTCAGCAGACCCGGGCTTTAGTTCCAGCTCTATTAGTAGCTACAAGCTAGTTGTTCAACCCTGGAAAATGAGTTTATCTTTTTTTTTTTTTTTGTCTTAATGTCCGTAATATCCAAGTGGAGGCACTGGGTACCCTTGGGTCACAATGTCCTTGCATATTGGATTAATATTAACCAGGTGCTGCTGGGGAAGAGTTGTGAAAGACATTTGTTTCAAAGAACAAAATCATTCCACAGTTTGAAAAATGAGCTAAAATAATTAGATACCTTCATGGAATCTTGAATAGGCTAACGCACACACACACACACACACACACACAGAGATATATATTAAATCTGTGACACAGAGATATTATATACAGCATTTCATGCAACTATATGACCAAAGTCCTTAGCTCCCCACTGCCCCCCATGGAGCATATCACAGGACTGATATTCCATTCCATAGACTACACTTTAGGAAACACCAGACCAGATTTCTAATGTATCATCCTATTCTAAAAGCCATTTAATATTTTTAATATATTACCTTAATCACTACATTTTAGAGTGCTATGTATTAGAATTTTTATTGATCTACTTAAAATGTATTTAATCTTTTATTCTTTAAATGTTAGTTTCCTTCACATAAGTAGTTCTTACTTCTTTATAGGTTTCATAAAATAGTAAATACTATTATTTCATGGATATTTAATGAAAAGTGAAGAAGAAATGGTATGAATTGTATTGTTGAAATCTTTAAGAAAATTCTAGGCAAAATATAGTTCATACAAAGCGTAAAACAAATTGCTATCACCATTAACTTACCAACCATTTTGAAAATAATTTCTAGATAGAGCTTTAGCAAACATTCATATATGGTATGTTCATAGGCCACCTTCATTAAGAAGTACAAAGTCATCTATAAAAAACTGATTTTGACAAACGAATGTTTACAAAGATCATTACTCTTAACTTCATCAGAAAGATCTTTTCATTTTCAAATTGAAAATGATGAAATTCTACATACATACAGAGCAAATATGTGCAAATAATTAAGAATATGCAGAGCAATAAATTGAAGGGAAAAGTAATATAAATGGTTACACCTCAAGTATGAAAGCATATCATTAGTTTTTATTGTAATGTAGTTAAAAATCTTCCCCATCCTAATAACATCAGTAAAAACAACCAACAAAATTGAAAGTAATGGTATAAAGTCAATGTAATGCAAATGAGGGTTTTTAGTTGATACATGCCTCTAATATTAGTAACCATATTTTAATGAAAGGGTTAATTCTTTTTTTTTTTTTTTTGGTTTTTGTTTTTGTTTTGAGACGGAGTCTCGCTCTGTCGCCCGGGCTGGAGTGCAGTGGCCGTATCTCAGCTCACTGCAAGCTCCGCCTCCCGGGTTCCCGCCATTCTCCTGCCTCAGCCTCCCGAGTAGCTGGGACTACAGGCGCCCGCCACCTCGCCCGGCTAATTTTTTTTGTATTTTTTAGTAGAGACGGGGTTTCACCGTGTTAGCCAGGATGGTCTCGATCTCCTGACCTCGTGATCCGCCCGTCTCGGCCTCCCAAAGTGCTGGGATTACAGGCTTGAGCCACCGCGCCCGGCCAGGGTTAATTCTTGAGGATTACGTGATGTTCCTTAAATTTACATTATTAAATCTGCAAGAGGGTGAATATTATAGAGTCAAACTTTTAGAAACACAATGAAGTGTGGAAGTCTTTTAATACTTAGTAAATATTTAAGGTCTATTAAATAATAAATTGAGTATCAAAATAAATATACTGAAGAAAAAGTTGCTCTAGTCTACATACATTTTAGTAGCTTGATAATGCATATATAAATGCCATTTTAACCTGGTGTTGTCACCCAAATTCCCTAAGGATAAAGGTTTTAGAATGGCAGCTGAGTATCTCTGCTCATTTAACACAAACACTATTTCACTAGATATATTATACATCACAAGTGTGTTCTTCCCCACTAATTTTTTGTTTGTTTGTTTGTTTTTTGAGACAGAGTCTCCCTCTGTCTGCCAGGCTGGAGTGCAGTGGCACAATCTCAGCTCACTGCAAGCTCCGCCTCCCGGGTTCACGCCATTCTCCTGCCTCAGCCTCCCGAGTAGCTGGGACTACTGGCACCCGCTGTAACGCCCAGCTAATTTTTTTGTATTTTTTAGTAGAGACGGGGTTTCACCGTGTTAGTCAGATGATCTCGATCTCCTGACCTTGTGATCTGCCCACTTCGGCCTCCCAAAGTGCTGGGATTACAGGCATGAGCCACCGCGCCTGGCCTTCCCCACTAATTTTAATGTTAATTCCAGAAACCCTTTGAGTAAGGAGGGTCTCTAGTCTACTCTGACAACGTTAAGTGCAACTAAAAAGTGAATTAAGTCACATTCTTTATTTCAATGTCACTGCACTCAGATATTTCGTTAAATTGTTGAAAGCAAAGAAAAAGTTTAAGAAGACAGCACAGTTGTTTACTTTGCGCAGGATGAGTAAGGGTCGATAATCTAAGTTGTGTATATAACCCATTTGCTCAATCCTGAAAGCATTCCCTTATTTCCCCCATTATATGTGGAGCTCACAGACAAAAATTCTTTTTCATCACTTTGAACTTGTCTTTATCGTATACCAAGCCTATGTCACATTGTCTTGATCTTTTCCTAAATTACCGTGATCAGAGTATCACCAATAATCCACGTGTGTGTTTGAATAAATGCAGTTAGTGCCTTCTAAAAACTGGAAAAAATGGGCAAAACCTGAACAGCTCCTTCCTAAACTGGAAATATCTGTGGACGCTTACGTGCGAATAGCATTTCTCTTACCTCTTTAAAGCGGTTTTTGAAATGGACTTAACAAGTAGCAATAAAACAAGTTAGACTAGATTTGATCTCTACATAGTGTGATCAACAGTCCCAGTTTGCTCAGGACTGAAGGGTTTCCAAGGACATAAGACTCAATACCAAAACTGAGCAAGTTCCAGGTAAAACAGGGAGAGTTTGTCACTCTTTCTCTTAAGTTCCCTTTCACCTTTAATATTTTTGCAACCATAAATATAGTTGTGATCACTGTTTTTTAGCCAATAAAAAAGCAACAATTTATGTATAGAACCATAGGCTCTACTAATTTTCCCATGTCCTCATTTGAACAATCTTTCAGTGAGAGAGAAGAAAAGCACTAAACCCAGGTAGCTTAGAAGTCATCTAAAATTTGGCTACTTAGGAAGAAAGAAAGCATATACAAAAACTCAAAGTATCTCAAAAGGGAGACTTACCCTCCTTAATTTTTCCTCCTACCCCACTTTATTTGGAATGCATACCTCTTCCTCAATTCTGCTGCATCTATCTCCCTGAGAATAAAAGCTTAACACAAACCAGATGACTGTGTCTATAAAAATTCTGTCTTCAACAGAAACCTGCTCTCCTTCTAGTAGGCCTAAAAATCCAGAAAATGAGAAGTACATGCATTGATCTGTTGTTTCAAGCATTGTTTCAATGCAGATTTGCTTTCCATGAAGTCAAAAGGTCTGTCTGCATTCCCTTCAATTAACTCCGGCTTTACACTTTCCATGGACAACTTTAGTTATCTCAAAGTATGTCACAATATCTTCTAAAAGTGATGATACTGATTTTTGTTTGTTTGTTTGTTTGTTTTTGAGATGGAGTCTTGCTGTGTCACCAGGCTAGAGTGCAGTGGCACAATCTCAGCTCATTGCAACCTCCGCCTCCCAGGTTCAAGCGATTCTTCTGCCTCAGCTTCCCAAGTAGCTGGAATTATAGGCACACGCCACCACATCCAGCTAATTTTTGTGTGTTTAGTAGAGATGAGGTTCACCATGTTGACCAGGATGGTCTTGATCTCTTTACCTCATGATCCACTCGCCTTGGCTTCCCAAAGTGCTGGGATAACAGGTGTGAGCCATGGTGACTGGCCAATACTGATTTTTATGTAAAATGTAGATAACAAAACCTTTCTGAGGGTGGTGATGTCACCAAAAATGCATGAAACTATTCCAAAATTAGTCCTGTGTTTATTCCTTTATTCCTTCTGGTCAGTATGCCCAAAGCACTGACAATAGTTATCTGTCATTTACCATGTTTTAAAAATCTATCAACTCTAACAATTTTCCTTCAGTATCTCTCCCACCCAACTTTCTTTCCTTATTTATTTATTTATTTATTTATTTATTTATTTATTTATTTATTTTAAGACAGAGTCTCACTCTGTCAGCCAGACTGGAGTGCAGTGGCACGATCTCGGCTCACTGCAACCTCCGTCTCCTGGGCTCAAGTGATTCTCTGGCCTCAGCCTCCCAAGTAGCTGGGCTTACAGGCATGTGCCACCACGCCTGGCTAATTTTTGTATTTTTAGTAGAGACATGGTTTCACCATGTTGGCCAGGCTGGTCTTGAACTCCTGACTCCAGGTAATCTGCCCGCCTCGGCCCCTCAAAGTGGTGGGATTACAGGCGTGAGCCACCAAGCCCAGCCCCAGCTTTCTTTTTTATTTTATTTTATTTTATTTTTATTTTTTTAAGGTTAAAAATATTTATTTCATCAATACAAAATGAATTTAAATAGTTCCCACTTAGACAAAATATATTTATCTGTTCTAATACATTAGAGAGAAACACTTTACTAGAATGACTACTGACTCCAGTAAACAATTATTTTTTTCTGAGAAAAAATTTTAACATTTTAATAAAAATATTAATGTTTTAAATTTGCCTTGATGTACTGAAGATACATATATATATAATGTTTTTATGATATATATTGCATAACTTTTGAGTTCTTTTAAGTATCTCAACATTTTATTTTATTTATTTATTTATTTTTATTATCATTATACTTTAAGTTCTAGAGTACATGTGCATAACATGCAGGTTTGTTACATATGTATACTTGTGCCATGTTGGTGTGCTGCACCTATCAACTCGTCAGTACCCATCAACTCGTCATTTACATCAGGTATAGCTCCCAATGCAATCCCTCCCCACTCCCCGTGATAGGCCCCAGTGTGTGATGTTCCCCTTCCCGAGTCCAAGTGATCTCATTGTTCAGTTCTCACCTATGAGTGAGCACATGCAGTGTTTGGTTTTCTGTTCTTGCGATAGTTTGCTGAGAATGATGGTTTCCAGCTGCATCCATGTCCCTACAAAGGACACAAACTCATCCTTTTTTATGGCTGCATAGTATTCCATGGTGTATATGTGCTACATTTTCTTAATCCAGTCTGTCACTGATGGACATTTGGGTTGATTCCAAGTCTTTGCTATTGTGAATAGTACCGCAATAAACATACGTGTGCATGTGTCTTTATAGCAGCATGATTTATAATCCTTTGGGTATATACCCAGTAATGGGATGGCTGGGTCATATGGTACTTCTAGTTCTAGATCCTTGAGGAATCACCATACTGTTTTCCATAATGGTTGAACTAGTTTACAATCCCACCAACATTGTAAAAGTGTTCCTATTTTTCCACATCCTCTCCCCCAACTTTCTTAATGAATGCCATCTCCTTTAACCATTTTCTATTGCAAAATATATCCCAGTGTTCCATAAAATTGATACAATCTTGTACATAACAATTGACATCCTCCACATCATAGTTTTCATTAGAATCCCTTCATAATTTAGAGTTTGCCATACTAACATTTAGATAATTATACATCTAGGTAATACATGTAGGTAATTTTACTTCAAATTCAGAAGTAAAAAAAAAAAAGTAATTAGGATAAATTTCTATCTATACTTCTGTTGTCATTTACAAAAATTTAATTGAAGTAAACAAAATAAGGGTCAATTTTACACAATTTCAAAAAAATATTTTATATATCTCTGTTTTTATTTATCACAATGCACTGAATTCTGAAAAACAATATTACTTTTAGTAATACTTTAACCATGTTTCCATTCATACTTTCAGTAACTATTTATTGAGTACCCACAGTATCAGATACTGTGTTTAGGTAACATAGACTATGGTATAACAATAAGAATTTAAGGTAAAATGTCATATTTTAGAAAAATTATTGTATCTTATGATCTTCATGTCACAATGAACTGGTAATATCTAGCTAAGAGAAATTTACAATGTCCTATAGATATGCACTGGCTAAGTTTTTTCAACTAAGTAGGCCTGAATTCCCTATATGTGAATAGAAGTACTTCCAGTCATGAGATATGTTCCGAATACCCTGAATCTATAAATAGGTGGCTATGTAATTCTTTTTTTTTTTTTTTTTAATTGTAGTTTCACTCTTGTTGCCCAGGCTGGAGTGCAATGGCATGATCTCAGCTCACTGCAACCGCTGCCTCCCAGGTTCAAGCGATTCTCCTGCCACAGCCTCCCCAGTAGCTGGGATTATAGGCACCACCACCACGCCTGGCTAATTTTTTGTATTTTTAGTAGAGATGAGGTTTCACTATGTTGGCTAGGCTGGTCTCGAACTTCTGACCTCAGGTGATCCTCCCGCCTCAGCCTCACAAAGTGCTGGGATTACGAGCGTGAGCCACCATGCCTGGCCAATAGTTCATCAACTGAACTAGCATGAAAATGGCTACCCTTAGTGATTACTCTAAAATAACAGGTCTAATTCAGGAATGTCCCAGGGTGGTGGAGGGAGATACAGACACACACACACACTCACACACACACTCTCTCACACACATACATGTAAGGATGAAGGGCGATGCCACTCACACAGAATTGGCACCCTTCACCAGCTCTAGAATACAGTTCTATGGATACTAACACTACCACTGCTTGACAAAGGTATTAACATCAGATCAAGGACCCTGAGAGTTATTGTGATCTTAAATTCCAAATTTGTTAGGACAGTTCTATTAGTAATAGCCTATCCCTTTATCACCATAAATACATGTATAACTTAAGATGTTAGGTGTCCAAATTTCTGATTTGGAGAATATAGTCATAATAAAAAAAGGATCTTCTCCCCTCTGCGCAGAAATAGGGTGAGGTTTTAAAATTCAGATTCAAAGAGCAAAAGATCAGTGCAACTAGGACAGTTCCTGTCACTAGAGGGCAGAAGCCATTCATGTGATGAAGTAAAGAATAATTCAAGCATTTTCTATAAGTGGTTTTGTGGATTTTTAAATGTTTTAGAAAGGTGTCCAAGTAACAGAATAGGATACTTGCTATACCTCTATCTAAACTAAACTTCAATGAAATCTTATTTTTGGCTTAAACTTAGATACAAAATTACATCTAAAAAGTTTGGAAAAAAAAATTTTAATTAGACATTTAAAATTTCATTAAGCTAAACATTTTAGGAAATATAAAAGTCACATTAAGTTTACTTACAATTGACATTAGAGTCAGTATATAGTTTTGCAAATTCGATCCATGAGCAGAAACCACTTTAGCATCAGCTGTAACCATAATTTCAACGTATCTTGGATATGATATAAGACGTTTTTTCCTGGAATGTAATTCACTTCTTTCATCTTTCAATGGTACATTTTTTGATGGGTGTCCTAAAACTCTTTCTTTCATTACATTAAGATCTTCATTCATGTTTCTGTAGGTATGAAAGGGTAAACTGGTTTCCTTTATTTGACTTTCTAGGGAGAAAAAAAGAATATAACATAGAACCATTAAATTGGATGTGACCAAAAATATCGCAAAAAATAGAATAGCCAAAATTATTTAATACTTACATATTTGTTCCCAACATGAAAATAAAAGGACAAAGAGAAATTATTATTTAAAATAGTATTGTACAGCATTGTCATGAAGATTGCTTTCTATAGTAATAAAAAGTTTGCAAAAGTTCACATTTTCTTAGATTTTACCAACAAGAAATTGTATCTAAGTCATGTTTGAAAAGGTAAAATTGTATCTAAGTCACATTTGAAAAGGTATGACTATTCAAATGTATTTATTAACTACCAAGTAGAAAATAAAAATATCCAGGACTTCTTATGTTTTTCTCAGTATGTAAATTAGGTTTTCAAGTCAACAATGACATTTAATCTCATTACAGAGTAGTAACATTTTGTAGGGTGAAACTTTATAAAATATAGAACAAAACAAACTTTCTTCACATGTGAAAAGCACCAAGAACAACAGAAAATTAAGCAAAATAACAATATGTGGGTGAATCTATTGAATCCAGAAAGGCAAAAAAAGTTTTTCCTGCCATTTTCTCCTGAAGTGACTTGGCCACTAAAATATCCTTGACCAATTACTGGACCCTAGAGGAGATCCCAGATATACCTGATATATAGAAATCTCAATCAAGGAAAAGATAAATATTTATGCTTTGATTTATTTGTTAATTTAAAGGAAACATTTATTGCATGCCTAATGCATATCAGGAAACATTTAGATACTGAGGAGCAAATAGCACCTCATAAAGCTTATACTCTAATTGAAAGAGGCAAAAAATAAATTAACAACATAGTAAAGATAAAATTTCAGGTATCTTTAGGTGCTTCAATACCAATTCAACTAAAAGACAAAAAAAAAAATATGATTCTACCTACCAGAATGACTAAAATTACAAAGAGCTATAATACCTAGTGGTACAATCACTTGAAAAACCTATCTGGCAAATTTTAAATTAGACATGCATCTACCCTATGACCCTGCAGTTCCACTCCTAGGTATTTATCTAAGAGAAGGAAAACATATGTTCACAAGAAAACTGGTATAAGTTCACAGCAAAACAAATATACAGACTGATGAACTACAACAGAGGCTCCAGATATAAACCCTTGTGTATATGATCAAATGATTTTTGACAAGAGTGCCAAGACCACTCAATATACAAAGACTAACTCAAAATGAGCTACAAATCTAAAAGACCCAAAATATTAAAACTCCTAGAAGAAACCATATCAAGAAAGTGTTTCATAACATTGGATTTGGCAGTGATTTATTGGATATGACATCAAAAGCACAGGCAACAAAAGCAAAAATAGACAAATGGGACTACATCAAACTTAAAAAATATTATTCAAAGGACACAATCAGTAAAGCAAAAAAGCAGCTTATGGATTAGGAGAAAATATTTACAAACTATGTATCTGATAAGGAATTAATATCTAGAATATTTAAAAAATTCCTACAACTCAACAGGAAAACAAATAATCTGATTAAAAATGAATAAAGACTTGCATAAACACTTTCCCAAATACATTATACAAATCATCAACACATACATGAAATGATGTTCAGCACAATTCATCATTAAATAAATGCAAATCAAAACCACAATATCACATCACACTCATAACAATGGCTACTATTAAACACACACACAGAAACAGAAAGAAAGAGAGAATAACAAATGTTGGCAAGTATGTGGAGAAATTGGAAACCTTACGCACTGTTGGTAGGGTTGTAAAATGGTATAATCACTATGGAAAACAATATGGACATTCCTTAAGAAATAAAAATAGAACTACCATATGATCTGGCAATCCTACTGGGGTAAATATCCAAAAGCAATGAAAGCAGGGTCTTGAAGAGCTATTTATACACCCATGTTCTTTGCAGTATTATTTACAATAGCTAAGAAGCAGAAGCAACCCAAATGTCCATTGACAAAGGAATGAATAAACAAAATGTAGTATACACATACAGTGAAATATTATTCAGTATAAAAAAGGAAGGAAGGCATGTGTGGTGGCATGCACCTGTTGTTTCAGGCACTCTGGAGGCTGAGGTGGGAGGATCACTTGAGCCTCCAAGTTTGAGGCTACAGTGAGCTATGATATACCACTGCACTCCAGCTTGGGTAAGAATGAGACTCCACCTCTAAAACAAACAAAAAACAACAACAACAACAACGACAACAAAAAGGAAGGACATGCTGTCACATATGACAACATGAATGAACCTTGAAGTCATTATGCTAAGTGAAATAAGCCAGTTTTTAAAAAATCCTGTATGATATTACTTAAATGAGATACTTAAAATAGTAAAATTCATTGAAACAAAAAGTATACTGGTGGTTACCAGGGGATAGAGAAAAGGGAAAATGGGGAGTTGTGAATGGATATAGTCTCAGTTTGCAAGATGAAAAAGTCATAGAGATCTGTTGCATAACAATGTGAATATACTTAACACTACTGAAGTGTACACATACAAAGGATTAAGATGGCAAATCTCATGTTACTTTTTTTTTTTTTTTGAGGGGGAGTCTCGCTGCATCACCAGGCTGCAGTGCAGTGGTGCAATCTCAGCTCACTGCAACCTCTGCTTCTTGGGTTCAAGCAATTCTCCTGCCTCAATCTCCCAAGTAGTTGGGATTACAGGTGCACGCCACCATGCCCAGCTAATTTTCGTATTTTTAGAGAGACAGAGTTTCACATGTTGGTCAGGCTGGTCTCGTTATCGTGACCTTGAGATCTGCCTGCCTCGGCCTCCCAAAGTGCTGGGATTATAGGCGTGAGCCACCATGCCCGGCCACCTTTTTTTTTTTTTTTAACCACAATTAAAAAATGTTTCAAAGAATGTTTATAGCACTTTTATTCATAATAGTCAAACCTAGAAACAACCCAAATGTCTGTCCACAGGAGAAAACTAGAAAGGACAAGAACTAAGCTTCACAAAGGGTAGAACAGTGGTTGTCAGGAGCTAGGGAATGAAGGAAATGAGGAGATGCTGGTCAAACGCACAAACTTTTAGTTATAGGATGAATAACGTCTGGGAATTGAATGTACAGCAGAGTGACTATAATTAATAATACTGTCTTATTTAATGGAAATTTGCTAAGAGAATAGCTTTTATGTGTTGTCACCACACACATCATTTCTGTGAGGTGATGATGTGTTAATTAATTTAATTGTGGTAATCATTTCACATGTATACATATATCAATCATCATGATGTATACCTTGAATATATACAATTTTTATCAATCAATTATACATCAATAAAACTGGGGTGGGGGAAGTGATAATGAACAAAGCTTCAGCAAGAGATGCTTTCCTTATCCATGCGTGGCATCCTATTCTGGGAAAGGCTGACTATGCTAGCTGATGTAGCAGCACTGCATAAGATTTGCAATGTGGGACAACAAGCAGCCCTCACCTCAGAAGAGAAAAACCATCTCCACACTCCTCAAAAGAAAGCATCCCTCTTGTCAAGTAATTTACCACTTGTCTCTAGCAGAAAAAGAAATCCTGTCTTATCTTCTACTGCCTGTTACTATCTCACTGCCTGAAGAATCTCCAAAAGTCTGTCTAGCCTGAGTGCTAAGAAATTATATATCTCACTGGTTAACAATAACAAGTAAAAAAAAACACAATTGAATTAAGAAAGCACTATGGTTTGAAGAAATCAGGCTGACAGAGACTAAACTAGAATAGATGGTTTCAGTGCAAACTAAAATAATGAAAGATTGCCACATTATTCATAATTCAGTGCAAACTAAAATAATGAAAGATTGCCACATTATTCATAATCCTAAATGCCCATCAATGACAGAATGGATAAAGAAAACATGGTATATATACACCATGGAATTCTATGCAGCCATAAAAAAGAACGAGATATCTTTTGGGGGACATGGATGAAGCTGGAGGCCATTATCCTTAACAATCTAATGCAGGAACAGAAAATCAAATACTGCATGTTCTCACTTACAAGTGGGAGCTAAATGATGAGAACTCAAGTTCACAAAGAATGGAACAACAGACACTAGGCCCTACTTGAGAGTGGAGGGTGGGAGGAGAGAGAGGAGCAGAAAAAAAATAACTATTGGGTACCGGGCTTAGTACCTGGGTGATGAAAAATCTGTTCAACGAACGCCTGTGACACAGATTTACCTATATAACAAACTGGCACATTTCCTTTTAAAATAAAAGTTAAAAAATAAAATAAAATAAAATGATGAAAGAAACAGTTTCTATCTGGAATGAGAACACCGAAGGAGATGATAATTAGAACACAGAAAAAAAGTCTGCAATAAAAAAGCATAAATTTTTAAAGACTATTATTATTATCATTGAAACATTTAATAACACCACATAAGATAGGTGTTATTGTTTATCTCATTTTACAGATGAGGAATCTACAACATATAGAGCTTGAGAAACTCACATACACATTTGCTAAGTAATGGAAGTAGAAATAAAAAAACAAATAAAAGGAACAAAACTAAATAGATCATTTATCATGATAAAACTGAATGGGTTGAATTTGTCCATCAAAACACAAAAACTTTATAGAACTCAGTTAATAAACAAAATCAAGCCATATGTTAACTGATCAGTAGCATGGCTGGGATTCAAATCCTGGGGACCTGGTTCAGAGTGTTTTTTTTTTTTAGTTAAAATTTTTTTTACTATTAAAAAATATTTTGTGCGTACATAGTAGGTATATACATTTATGAGGTACATGAGATATTTTGATAGAGGCATATATTACATAACAATAACATCAGGGTAAATGGGGTATAAATAATTTCAAGCATTTATCCTTTCCTTGTATTGCAAATAATCCAATTGTACTCTTTTAGTTATTCTGAAATGTACAATAAATTATTGCTGACTGTAGTCACCTTGTTGTACGAGACTTTATTCATTCTATCTAACTAGGTATTAAGACCAGCATGCATTAGCTAGTTTTCCTGATGTTCTCCCTCCCCCGACCCTGACAGGCCCCAAAGTGTGTTGTTTCCCTCCCTGTGTCCATGTGTTCTCATTGTTTAACTCCCACTTATAAATAGTGAGAACATAAGGTGTTTGGTTTTCTCTTCCTGAGTTAGTTTGCTGAGGATAATGGCTTCCAACTCTACCCATGTTCCTGCAAAGGACATGATCTCGTTCCTTTTTATGGCTGCATAGTAGCCCATGGTGTATATGTACCACATTTTCCCTTTCCAGTCTATCATTGATTGGCATTTGTTGATTCCATGTCTTTGCTATTGGGAATAGTGCTGCAATGAACATATGTGTGCATTTATCCTTGTAATAGAATGACACAAGGCCTCTGCTTGACAATGACGTTTAAAGACAAAAGGAAAGAGAATCAAAATTTAACAACAAATACAATGTTATCAATACAGATCTCAGGGGTTTAATTTCATCAGCAATGGAATAAACCATAAAAGAATATTCTACACAACTCTTTGTCAAAGTAATTGAACAATTTAGAAGAAATCTATAATTTCTTACTTGAACACACAACAGTGTTAATAAATCTTGTCACTATAAGTAAGGAAAGTGAGAAAATTAAATCCAACATAGTTTTTAAAATATAGTTTAAAAACTAAAATAAAAATATATGCCATATATGGGTATAATAACATCACATAAGAAGAAAGCAAGGAGATGACAAACATGGAATTAAGAATGCTGGTTGCTTCAGGTAAGGGGGGGACAAGTGAACAAAATGGGTGAGGGGAGTGAAATTATGTGGTTGCATTTGGGTTGTTATCCAGGTCCTATATTTTGTATTGGGTCATATATTCATCAATATATATTATATTATTAGTAAGTTCTTAGTAAATAGTAATATAGCAAACTGACTGCTATTAAAGCAATATGCTGGCTCTCATCACTATCATATAAAATTGTTTTGGTAATACTAGCTAAAGCAATAAGAAAATGAAATAAACAGTATGAATATTAAGAAGAAAATTTTTTCATTGTTCTGATTTTATTTTGTAGATGAAAGGCTTGCATAACTGAAAAACCCAGGAGACAAAATAAGAAACCAATTAAGACAATAATCCTCAATAGAGGAATAGTTGAATAATGGAATGTTATGCAGTTGTTAAATGAATGAATTAGGTCTATAAGTTTTGATATGGAAGGATGTCCAGAATGCATTTTTAAGTAAAAATATAAATGGCCTGTGTAGTTTAATCCCAGTTTTGTAAAAACAAACTCTTTTCCAAATATGCAAGTACTCATAAAATATATCTAATGAGCCTAAAAGGTATACACCCCAAACATTTAACAATAAGTGAGACAGAAGAGGGAGACAGTAAAACTATTACATACTTTCTTTAACATCTCAGTGCCCTTTAAATTATTACGATGAGCTTATTTTATCATTGTAATTTTAAATTTAAATTATTATTTTTAAAAATGCATATATTACTATTTTCTTGGCTAAATATCTAATCTCATTACTTTTTTGTATTTATACCTAAGTGGTGTTACAAATGTTGATACAATTACCTTTCCAAATACCCTACATAAATGGTCACTATTCAAAGCACATTGGCCAGTTCAATTACATCATTTCTATGTAATGCATCCCTTTCTATTTAGGTCCCATTGAGTCAAATGTTAAAATAACGTGTTGTCTTTTATTAATAACAAGTGTATTATGACCCAAAACTAATTTAAACCAAACCAAAATACAAAATCACGCTATCATGCAACAATGATAATCTGCCCACTAGAGCATAAAACACTTGAAAATTACAATCACTGAATATCTCTTATAACAGCAAGGTGTATTCTAGAATGCAAGGAGGAGGTTAAAATAATAAGAATATAAACTACTAGAAAATTAGTGTTAAATAATAATATAATTAGAATCCCATAATTCTACTTGGATGTCCTACTGGCACCTCATATTTAAACATACAAAACTGAATTCATCATTTTCTTCTCCCACACACAGTTTCCCTTTCTATTAATGTGAGAATAGCCTCCCAATACATATAACTCATATTCAAAACTGAACATTACCATTGGGCTCCTCCTATCCCTCCTTCACCCTTTGTATCTAGTCACCAAGTTTGGCCATTTTTCCTTCAAAATGCTCCTTGTATTGCTTCTCCTGCAGGGTCCTTGCCTCCAAACTCATTCAGGTCCTTCTCACCTCAGAACATTATTAGAATAATGAATACAAAATTAGACGCAGAGTCTCCCAAACGTTCCTGCCATCTTCAATCTCTTGTCTCTTCCATTCATCCTTCATTTATGTCCAAAAAGATTCATTTTTAGAAACATTCCTTTTATCTCATCCTTATTTAGGAAGAGATATAATGGATCCTCATTGCCCATAAGATACAGTCTAAGCCTCTCCCTACTAGCCCACCCCTAAATCCAGTCACCACCACCAAGCTACAAATTCCCTAAAGACTGAGAACACTGTTAGGCAATATGTTCTGCCTTTTATAAGTGCTCAGTAAATGTTCGTGGAAAGAAAGAAAAAGGATTAGGATAAAGAAAGGAAGGATAATGGGGGAGGGAAATAGAAGAAAGGCAGTGAGAGAGGGAAATGAAGGAAAAGAATATATTGAAGAGCAAGACAAAAGAGTTGATCAGGCCAGATCTTCAGGGTAGGAACAATAATTGTGATGTACAATAGGAACAATTCAAAGACAGATATGTGATCTTTGATTTGCCTAATATTAAGTACAACATTCATTCTGATGTCTGTACACAGGCTAGAATTCATATAATGCTCTATATTTGACCAGATGAGGAAACACATTTTACACTTCTTCACTAGCATGCAACCATCCATTTTTTAAATGAGGACATAAAATCAAATGATGCTTACTCTAGACTTAACATCTCAAACAACTTGCTGAATGTGCAACATATCAAATACCTGGGTGGTCCTTGAGATAAAGAGTGACCATATCAGATGTATTGTGAAATCTCACATTTTCTTATGATTTAAATTGTTTTCTGGATCTATTATATGCCCTGTGTTGCCACACTATTGCGTTTTCTTATTAATACTACTATCAACAACAATAAAGATACAATACTGAGTGCTTATTACATATCAGGTACTAGTACACTTCATATATGTTATCTCACTTAGCATTAACAAAAACCCTACGATGTAAGTACTATTATTATCCTCATTTTATATATGAGGATAATTTTTATATGAGGATAATAATCATAATTTTATATATGATGATAATATTTTTATTATATATGAGGAAAGTGAGGAACAGGAAGGTTAAACTGCTTATTGTAATATAACTAATAAAATAAAATATCCTCATTTTATATATGAGGATAATAATTTTATGTGAGGATAATAATCATCATAATTTTATATATGAGGTTATTATTATTATATATGAGGAAAATGAGGAACAGAAAGGTTAAACTGCCTGTTGTAATATAACTAATAAAATATAAACCTGAAATATATTTATTTTAAAAATTAGTAGTATTTCATAACACAAAAGTGTATGAAAATCTACAGTCCTCTGTGATTTCTCAATATTATTAGAAATTTCAACCAGTACTTTAAAATTATAGCTTGCAGCTTATAAAATATTTCATAGTACTTTTTTCAAAGAGTTTCACGAGTTAATAATTGGAGCCCTAACTACTAATAATAAATTTGCAGAAGATTATGAACTTACCAGTGGCCAGCTGAAACTTGAAACAAATCATTACACCATCAGTCTTCTTCGCATCCCTGAATCACTTACTATTATGGGGCACATTTTAAAACACAGAGACATGTGATACAGATTAGGTGAAATTTCAACAGCCACCAACTGAGTAAGTGGCATAACGAAGACATGAATTCAGATTTCTCAGTATCAATTATTTCAGCTGAACTCCACATCACATGACTCTTCTAAAGGTTGAATGTGGTAATATATGAAGACTGTTGAGAATGTAGTAACCAGGGTCATGTTGGTAAATGTTGATTCCTAAAAGACTAGCTACTCATATTCACAAAAATATGCATTACAGAGGTCCCTCTTGCATTGTAGAAGCATAGAACTGAGCCAAGATTTGGATATAAAGGCTTTTGGCTCTACTTAGAATAAAAACCTGAGACAGATCTGATGATGTCCTTTCATCTAGTGGCCTTAAAGGAAAAAAGAAGGCACTAGAAACCCCCAAATTACCCCCATTAATCCTACAGATACCAAAAAATCCTACCTCCTCCCACTATGTGTGCTAACAGGACAATGGAGCACACTGGTCAAGTGTCACAGAGTAAATATTTTTTATTCTTCCGCATTCTCAAGAAACCAACCCATAAGACTTGTTCTAAAGAAGTATAAGACACACTTCCCTTAAAAGCTGCATCAAAGATTCCTGCATACATCAGGAACTGAAAACAGGCACACGTTAATTCACAAACTCAAAGACTTTAAGATTTTTTTTTAATGGAAAGGAACATGCACACCTACTGTCTCTTTCCAGCTTTTGGCATCATAACCTCTACACTTTAAGCGCATTAAAACAAGGGAAACATTTGTGCAGCCCTCTGCTTTTTTTATTATTATTATTTACTTTACTGCATTGACCAGGCTGGTCTCGAAATCCTGGGCTCAAGCAATCTTCCCACCTCGGCCTCCCAAAGCTCTGGTATTAAAGGCATGAGCCCCCATGCCTGGCCTCACCCTTTTCATTTTAAAAAATGCTTTCCTGGCCAGGCATGGTGGCTCACACCTGTAATCCCAGCACTTTGGGAGGCCAAGGCAGGCAGATCACGAGGTCAGAAGATAGAGACCATCCTTGCCAACATGGGAAACCTCATCTCTACTAAAATTACAAAAATTAGCTGGGTGTGGGGGTACATGCCTGTAATCCCAGTTACTCAAGAGGCTGAGGCAGGAGAACAGCTTGAACCAGGGAGGCAGAGGTTGCAATGAGCCAAGATCTTGCTGCTGCACTCCAGCCTGGTGACAGAGTGAGACTCTATCTCAAAGAAAAAAAAAAAAAAAAAAGCTTTTCCACATTTCCACATCTTCAAATGCGATTTACCAGAAATTCTAAGTGAAGAAGTCGGACTAAAATAAACCAATGGATCCTAATGTCAGAATTTAGATGGATGATTATACATATAACAATGCGATATTCCAAACTCTTCCTCTCTTATTTCTTGAAAAGATTTGCTTTTGAAAATCTTTTAATCAGTGAATTAAATGTATACTCTAGCATTTGAACGTGTAAATGAAATGTATCATTTTGTTCTTCAAAGAAAAACCATGTGTTCAGAATTCATGCTGAATATTGATATCTACGAAGTGACTCTTGCAAATGTGTGGGGCTGCTGAAATTAGAATATGGCATAACGCTATTAAAATTGACAGTAATACATGATTCTGCTACATTAATCTTATCTTCCTATTTTCAGATGAGCCTTCATGGCACTCCATTTCCAAGCCATCTCCACTGACTATGATTTAACAGCAGACAACAAATAACTCCCTTTTGTTTTTCAAATTTTTATACGGGTTGTTTCTGAGCTAGATCAACCACAATCTCTAACTATCTGCTCCATGTGTGTAAAATCATTCTAGAAATAATTTGAGATAATTTTAAGTACTAAGAATTCTAAAATACTTCCCAAAAGACAAAGGTAATTCAAAGTAACCATTTATAATTTTTAACTTCTCTATTTACTCCATCAATTCAAGTATTGATATAATACTATTTTCAACACCATTTTCAAATAACTTGATGAAATATTAGTATGAACTTTTCCTTTTATGTTATTAACTCTGTAATTTATGATGGATATTTGTTAAAAAGTCATAATTCAGATATCCAGGACATAAGCTAAGTTTATACTTTAACTCATTCTTTATTCTAATGCTACTCTTGTAAATTTTTTTATTACTCTACATTTACTCCTCCTGGGTCTGTAATTTCTGAAAGAGCTTTTGACTGAAAACAACAGAATTATCATATGAAATGTCCATCTAACCTTTTATATTTTCTTAAAAGATTTTGTAAAATAAGAAACATTAAAGATATTTTCCAAAGTAAATCTAATGTTGAAAAACTTAGAGATGTAATTAAAAGATGGTCACTAAATGAATACTAAATGTTAGAAACAAAAATTCTATGTGATATATTAATAGTACTTAATATGTTTATTATGGAATCAATTTTATTCACATGGTTTTTATCAGCTGTTACTAACCCGTTCACTATTTTTAGATGTTGACAAAAGTAGGAAAAAATCAAACTTTAAAATTATTTATAGATTGAACACTTATTTTCAAGCAGGTATTTTATTTTAAGCTACATCCCAGAATTTAATAATTCACCATTTTTCAAATGAATGTTTTGTTGATCTTATTTAACACCAAGAAAAATCTAGTATCTGGATACAGCTGAATATGTACAAAAGAAGTTGCAGACAGACAGGTCAGAGGGGGGAGGGAGGTCCCCCCCCGCCCGCCCCCCCACCCCACTGTCTTCAGCTTTCTGTCTCTCTTTCAAGGGAGATAACATTAGTCCTGAGGTCCAGTAGTCTGAAATGCTCTCCACATGAAACAGTATATTTGTTTCCTGTCCTGGTGATGGGTCCAACTCACTCCAACATATGATCTTTACAAAGTACTGAACACATGCTAGGGCCAGCCAAAAACATGAACCATCCTCCTTTTGCAGTTTTCCCTTGCATTTATACTCTGTGAATGCAGCCCAGTCAGACGTGTCAATGTCTTTAAAAATAGGGCTGCTTCTGAATAGTGCAATTCTGAATCAGATTCTAATTGCAGATAATTAGAATTATTGCTTCCTTTTCATAAGCAAAGCATCATGTGGCTAAGCAGTTCTCTACTAGAGCCAAAGATTCAAATTGACTTCACTAAGCATTTACAATTAAGTGTTTGCTAGACCAAAGGAAAACTATAAAAGGAACTACATGCTGATTAGTGATCTAATATTTTAGATAGAAAAAGTTGTATATCTTGCTCTCTATAAATCTATTTTTGCTTATCTTCTTTACCTGGTGAGTAAATATAAATGAGTACCAACTTATAAAATAAAAATGATGTCCTCACAGAGTTTATATCCTATGGTCCATTATTTTAATCATTCTCTTCAATAGGCCCTCATCTTCCTTGCTCTTCTTCTATCCAACACAAGAAAATTACAAACTAAATTTACTCTTGAACATAGATGAAAAATTATAAAGATAACATTATCAAACCAAGACTGGCAAAAATATAAGGTAGACGTGACATTTGAGAATCAATTAATCAAATTCATCACATTAACTTAATAAAAGGAAATATATATATTTATATATCTATATAATCATCTTGGTACATGCAGGGAAAACACTTGATAAAACTCAACATCCATTCATAATAAAAATTCTTAGTAAACTAGAAATTTAGGAGAACTTCCCTAATCAGATAAAGAGTACCTAAGAAAAACCTACAATAAACATTGTATGTATTAGAAAAGGTTGAAAACTTTCATTCTAAAACTTGCAATGAGGCAAGGATTTTCATTACTGCTATTTCTAAGGACAGTTCTAGAAAATCTAGCCAATGTAACAAAACAAGAAAAATAAAATATTGAAAGATTGGAAAGGAAGAAATAAACTGTCTACATGATTATCAAGGTACAGAATCCAAAAGAATCAACAAATAAACCACTAGAGTACATAAATGTAGCAAGGTTGCTGAATATAAGGCCAATATTTTTAAATGCCTGCATTTTTATATAGAATAAACATAGCAATTAGAAAATAAATTTTTTAAAATCATATCATTTACAATACTGTCAAAAAGAATAATCTGACAACTCTCTTACTCTCAGCCCTCACCTACAACTTACCTGTCAGCTTGACCATTAAAATATATACAATATCTGGACACCTCTCGCTGTCTTCATAGTTACCACCCTAATTCAGCACCTCACCACTTCTCAACACAATTATTGTAGTATACTGCAGTACCTCCTATTGGTTTCCTTGCTTTTGCTTGTTCCCCTAGTTTTTTTTTCCCACATCATCTGAGTGATCTCTTTACAATGTGGACTGATTATATCATTACTATGCTCCATGTCTGACAGTGGCTTCTATTGCTAAAGTTAGAGCCAAATTCAGAACTGTGACTTAAAATGTCCTAACTGTAGAGATGGATTCACCATGAACCTAAAAAGCCTTAAACTTTTGGTCTCTAGAAATTACGTATTCATAATTTTCTATTAAAGAGCACTCCAACTGTCTAATTTTTAGGATCCCACAACCTGGAGCCACCCATAACTACATGATCAGGCCTCCTACTACCATTCTTTCTACTGATTTCCTACAACCCTCTTTCCTCCCTCACTGCACTTGCACAGGATAGTCCTGCAACAGTGAGGAAGGTATTCAGTAAATATTTTATGAATCAATGAACAAATTTTTTTAAAAAAACATGCTAGGGCAAGGGTGACACCTCATCTTGCAGAGTTCTTATATGGGACAAGAAAAGGAGTCTCCTCTTAGCAATCAACTTTTTTCTTCACTTATTCAATGTCCAACTCCACTCTCATATTCTAACATGGAGCAGGAAAAACCTGTATGTGTCTTACCACTGCACTCTTCTGGCTTTCCTTCTCATTACTTCTCCTGGCACATCCCTACCCCATGGTAAGAAACTTTTTATTTAGTCACTCTATGCTCTATTTTTTCTTTTCAGCTGAATGCTATGCACTGATTCCTCCAGGGTTAGTAGTCAGTATACAAAAGAGACAGATAACGAATTCAGAAATTTATCTTATTTGCTGTTGTACAATCAGATTTTGAAAGTTACAACCTTAATATCACCTTGGTCTTTCTACTTGCAGCCTTCCCATCTCCCAAATAAAAAATCTGAAGAGTGGTCATCAAATAATCCCAGTTTGATAAAATATACACAAAATTATTAAATGCCATGGCAAAAAAAGAAATGATTTAACAAAAAACTGGGCAGTTTTGCACTATTTCTAGTTCTTGTTCTTTTACCACAGGCTGTATTATATTTGCTAATACCTCAGTTAAAATTTTTTTAAATGTAAAAAATAAATTAGGCACCAAAAAAAGGCTTTTTTTGGAGGGTGTAGGTGAAGAGAGAGGTGAAAGAGAGAGAATGGCTTCAACCTTAACTGTGTTGAATCTACACTATCACTGGTACATCTAAGAAAACATGCATGTCAGGCAGTTTATAGACCTGAGTTTTGGTCTAAAAACAAGCACTTAAGTTAAAAGTTTTAACATCATGTATCATTTAAATTCGTAGTTAAAATTAAGAAAGCAGAAAAAATACATGATCTATATTAAAACATAGTCTAAAATGGTGGTCCAAGAAAAGCACTTTAAAAAATGCTTAACTTAGAAGATGGGAAACCAATGACAACTAGGAAGGGAAGTGGGAGGAAAGAAAGGAAGAAAAGAAGCAAAGCTGAAAGCAAAGTGTGCCAGTTAAGCCAAAGACGTAAGAAAATGCAGTTAGGATAAGCTGATGGATAGTGTGACAGGTTCCCCAAAACTGTAACAGTAAGACCAAGACAGATTATAATGCTTTTGGGAGGTAGAAGGTTACAAGTGATCTTTGAAAGAGTAGTTCCAGTAAAAGGTTAGAAACGAGAATAATATCTCTATAGCTATCTCTACATAGATTTAGAAGCTTAAGCTGACTCTTTAAAACATCATTAACATGTTATAGTACACAATAATGGGCATGGTCATGGCCATATTTAAAATCTTCTGTCCCTACATTAACTAATGGCACCTTCTTCTCTGCTCACAAATTTATAAAATGTTATAAATAGTAGGGATTTCAGAAATCAAGTAAGATTGCAAAATGATGGCTAATGAAATTCAGCTCTCATGTTTCTTTTTGTTTTTTTCCACTTTAAAAATATCTAGATTTTCATCTTCTCTGTAAAGTATAAATGATCTGGTAATACTGGTCTCACATTCCCAAAGTATCTTTTGCAAGAAGCAGGTATATTCCAGTGCCCAATGGACAGTTCAGTTCCTTCATGACACCTCACCTTACTCCTTTCTGGTGTAGGGATCTGCCTGATCCCTTTAGCTATAAGGTTAAAAAGTTAATAAGGTAAAAACCCGCAAGTTTCCCATTTAGTTGAATAGGAAACCAATTAAATTCATTAACTATTCATTATCTACTTTGAGTAAGACCCAGAGATCTTTAGGTCTCAAAGCCAGTTAGTAGCATAGCCAGAACTCGCTTACTAAGCAAACTCTGGCCTCTGCTGAAACTAAAAACATTGGACTTCCTCCAGACCAACGTTGATTAAATTACTATATTTAAAGTAAGGGGAAATAATCTGTACATAATTTTATTGAAAAGGCAGTTCTCGTGCATTCACAAAAATATTTTCCAAATAGCTTACTCACAAAAAAAATGTATAAACGTCTCTTCAAAGTTGATAAAAATGTTTTCAGGAAATTATCTTCAATTTACTTCTTTATGTGTGCTTTCCTTGTTTGACACTTAAATCCTTTGTTGATAAAGTGGCTTTTTTCTTTAATTCAGTCTCCCCACCTTCAGTCTCTTATCATTCAAAGCCAAAATTACATATTTTTTAAAAGCTGCCATAGCAACTAATACAACTATTTTTTGAAGCAAATTATATAATATCTGTTTTAAAATATTTTTATAATATCTCTGCTTTAATTTTTTTCTTGTTTCCCCAATGCCTATGGGATAAGCAATAAAATCCTTAAAGTTCTTTCATAACTAGTCTCTGTGCACCTTGCCAGCCTCCCCAGACTACATACACACCTGCACCTTACTCTCGTGATATAGTAAATGGGTTACTCTTTTCTACATACAGCAGGACTGAGAAGATACAAATGCCACATTCTCTCTTGGCTAGAGTCCTGTTCTAACCAATCTTTATAAATTTTGTAACATTAGGCACTCAAAGACTATAAGAATAAATAAATTTAGAAAACTTTCATGAAAAGCACAGAAATTTAAAGCTGACTGACATCATCTTAAAACCCAGCTGTGTTAGTTTGCTCTCACGCTGCTATGAAGAAATACCTGAGGCTGGGTAATTTATAAAAGAAAGAGGTTTAATTGACTCAGTGCATCATGGCTCAGGAAACTTACAATCATGGCAGAAGGTGAAGTGGGGAAGCAAGGCACCTTAATCACGAGGCAGCAGGAAGGAGAAGTGCAAACAGGAAATGCCAGACACTTACAAAACCATCAGTTCTCATGAGACCCACTCATTATCATGAGAACAGCATAAGAGAAACCACTTCCATGATCCAATTACCCCCACCTGGTCCGGCCCTTGATACACAGGTATTATGGGGATTATAGTCCAAGGTGAGCTTTGGGTGGGGACACAGAGCCAAAACATGTCACCATCTAAAGACATTTCGTTTTCACTTCCATCCAGTCATCTGTTTTATTGCTCTACAAATCCTTTGCATCCTAACCCATGACACTGAGATGAGAGGGACAGAGTGCGTGATAGAGGAAGTGAAGCAAAACTAATGAGGTCTCCTGAGGAACACAGACCGGTTGTGATTTGACCTTGGAAACAATTTAGTTCAAGGCTGAAACCACCATGAATTGTAATATTTTAGGGTCATAATGAATTAAAACTATCAACAGAAATACTGTATCAAAAAACGATATCACTTTTCCTTTTCCATTTAATCACTTTGTCTCATGTGCTAAATCTGTAGGCCCACCTATTTAAAGGATTATCTGGGGAACCTCCTGAAGGTTCATCCATTAGAATATATAAGACCTTCGGTCCCCAGAGTGTGCGAGGGGGAGACTGCCTCCAGGAAATACACCCCCACCAGGAAACCTGGGAATCCAGGTCACAGGGCAAGGCCTTAACCATACCCAGAGCTAGAACTGATTTAAGGAAAGGAATATAAAAGTAGGAGAGGCAGTGGAAAGAGTCTTGCATGCATTCCCAGTCTCCATGCAGAACGGCGGAAGCCATTCCTTATTTTGTCTCCCAAGGGACCTCATGGAAGTCTGCCAATTAACTCAGGCAGTGGTCATAGGTTAAAAAAAGCTCTCAAATGAATTTTGTGATATAACATCAAGTGGAGAAGAACTTCCTTGGTCAGAACCAGGTGGAGATAGGGGGCAAATGGAAAGAGTGCAGGAGTTGGGTACCCCAGCTGTGCAGGCAACTTGGGAGGGATGTGGCTTGAAAGCTGCTGTTGAGTTCTGAGGTTAGAGGCCCTAGAATTTAGCTTGCTGCTGCTAGCAGAAAAAATGTGGCTTTGAGATCTACTTTGCCAAGTGCACAGGAGCTGGGTGGGGCTTACTGCTGCCTACTACTCCCTACTCCCTGGGTGAACACTTCTGTGCAGCAGAGGCAGCTATACTCTCCTCTGGAACAAGAGACCATCTCCCCAGTGACCAGAGACCTACCCCTTGACCCCTAGAGGGGTTGTTCCTTGCCCCACATTCAGAGAGTCAGAGCAAGGACTTGCCTGACCCAGCCCCCAGCTGGCTTTGCCCACGCCCCAGCACCCCCTCCTCCCACCACCACCCTGGTAGCTTAACACAAAGGACAGACACTTTGGGGAGCTTTATGGCCCCATATATCCCCTGAGAAACCAGAGTACCTCCCCTGGGTAACTTCAGGCAAGCACAAATCCCACCACTGCTACTGTAGCTGGTGCTATCCTGCAAGCACCACCTCCTGGCTAGACGCCAACTGACACAGTCCATTACAGCATCTCCAAGTACATGTGTCCAGAAAGGAGTTAACTGGCACATGACTGCAGAAATCAACATAGTCTGCAGTACCTTGGCTAATCAGGAGGTCCTGAGCCTATCCAAACAGTCCAGTAATTAATGAGATCAGTTCATTACTACCACAACTGGCTTTTGAGCAAGTCAACACATTAAAGCTATCGACAACCAAAGAATCTCACAGTCTATGTCACTCCCTCGCCATTCCCATCAGAGCTGGCACTGGTACCCACTGCTGGGAGACTTGAGGACAGGTCACATCATTGGATTTACTGCAGATGTTCCCCAGCACTAGCCTAGAGTGTTGCAGCCCCATTGGCAGCCAGACTCAAAGGTGCAACGGCATTCCCAGTAATCTGGTTCTCAGGGATTCCTACTCCTAGGAGAAGAGGGAATGCACCACATCAAGGGAACAGCCCATGGGACAAAAGAACCCAGAGAGCAGGTCTTGAGTTCCAGACCTTTCTGCTGGTGGCAAGTTTATATCAGCAGAGGCACAGTTGCAGTATTGGGCTCAGCAGGGAAAGTCTGCAGCTCTATCCTAACCCTCAGGTAGCCCTAGTGCTTGTGAAAGGTCTTGAAGACAGAGATTTCTTTTCCCCCTTATCCACCACTGCAGTCACAATTGAGGCTTTTCCCATAGAAGTTTGGCATGAGTACACCTATAACCAGCCTTTCTGGAACTCTTCAGGGTGGCTGCATCCCCAGAGGAAGAATACTCCCCAGGTGCAGGTTTGCAAGGGAGGTAGAGTCCAGATTCCTCTCTACCTGGAACATCAATATCCCTGCAGATTAAAGAGCTGCCTGCCTAATCTGAACAGCTGGAACACTGGGTCAGGATTGTGTCTGGGAAGTGGATAGCTTTCCTGCTGACCTGGCAGGGGAGCTGAAGTGGCTCTGGCCTTTCTGTCTGATAAAACTTCAATGCATTTCACTGAGAGCTTCCCCAGCCACATCTGTCAAGGATGGGTCCTCTGCCCACCATTGGATATTGCATTTACTCCCCTACTTTAGCCACAGCTGGTTTTTACCTATGGGCCCTTCCCTTACTGGCCTGAATAGTCAACCTAGTAAATAAAATTCTGGGAAAAAATAAAGTAAACACCATGGTGGAATAAGATAAGCTTCAAGAGACCTCTGCCATTCCAACCCTATAGGACACAGTGAACTTGTTCAAACACTGAGCACACTGCTACAACCAGCATCTGAGAAAGCTATCACTCTCTATAGTCAAGGAACTCATACAGAGGCTTCACCCCTGAAAGCAACAAGAGCCTAATTACACTACAGTAAACTATAAACATTAAAGTCACACCCTTAAGATAGAAAAAAATAAATTTAAAAAAAAACACAATCAAATCAAAAATAAATTCAAGAATAATTAGAAGAAATATTCTACCCAAATGAGAAGGAACCAGAAAAATAATTCTGGTAATATGACAAAACAAGGCTCTATAAAACACGCAAAAGAACACACTAGCCATCCAGCAATGGATCCGGATCAAGATAAAATCTTTGAAATGCCAGATAAAGAATTCAAAATGTTAACTATTCAGTTACTCAAGAAGACACCAGAGAAAAGTGAAAAAGAACATAAAGAAATTTAAAAAACAATTCAGGATATGAGTGGAAAAAATTCTACAGAGATAGATATCAAAGAAAAACCAACCAAAAGCATCTGGGAACCTATAAAGGAAATCCTATCAGATTTCTAGAAATGAAAGACATGCTCAGGGAATTACAAAATGCAGTGGAAACTTTCAACAACAGACTAGAACAATTACAAGGAAGTATTTCAGAACTCAAAGACAAGGCTTTCAAATTAATCTAATCTGACAAAAAAGAAGCAAAAAATAATTAAAAGAAATGAACAAAGCTTCTAAGATTATGTTAAACAATCCAAGTCTGGGATTATGTAAAACAGCCAAACCTAAGAATAATTGGTGTTTATGAGTGAGAAGAGAAAGCAAAAACTTTTGAAATTTTATTTGAGAAAATAATTGAGGAAAACTTCCCAGGCCTTACTAGAGATTTAGATGTCTAAATACAAGAAACTCAAAGCACTCCTGACTTATTGCAAGAAGGTCATCATCAGGGCATATAGTCATCAGGCTATCTAGAGTAAACATGAAAGAAAGAATTCTAAGAGCTATGAGACAAAAGCATCTGGGAACCTATAAAGGAAATCCTATCAGACTAACAGTAGACTTCTCAGCAGAAACCTTGCAAGCAAGAACGGATTTGAGGTTTTAGCTTTAGCCTCTTTAAACAGGACAATTGTCAGTTAACAATTTTGTATCTAGCAAAATTAAGTTTCATAAATGAAGAGGAAATAAAATCATTTTCAGACAAACAAATGCTGAAGGAATTTGTTACTACCAGACCATCCTTACAATAAATGCTGAAAGGAGTTCTAAATCTTGAAACAAAAGCTTTATATGCACCAAAATAAAATCTCTTGAAAGCATAATACTCACAGGGTCTATGAAACAATTACACAACGAAAAAAGTATCTAGGTAACAATTAACATGATGAATGGAACAGTATCTCATATCTCTATAATATGGCTGAACGTAAATGGCCTAAATTCTCCACTTAAAAGAAACAGATGGGCAGAATGGATTTTTACAAATCACAAACCAAACATCTACTGTCTTCAAGACAGTCACCTAACACCTAAGGATTCATATAAACTCAAGGTAAAGAGGTGGAAAAATACATTGAATGCAAATGGAAACCAAAAGTGAGCAGTAGTCTTAGATAAAACAGATTTTAAAGCAGCAACAGTGAAAAAAGAAAAAAAGTCAAAGAAGGTCATTATATAATGATACAAGGATCAAACTAACAGGAAGAAATTACAATCGTAAATTATATGCACCTAACACTGGAGCTCCCAGACTCATAAAACAATTACTACTAGACCTGAGAAATGAGATAGACAGCAACATAATAATAATGGGGGAATTCAATACTCCACTGACAGCACTAGACAGATCATCAAGACAGTAAGTCAACATAGAAACACTAGGCTTAAAGTACACTCTAGAACAAAGGAATCTAAGATATATGTACAGAATATTCTACTCCAAAACTGCAGGATACACATTCTTCTCATCAGCACATGGAACATTTTCTAAGATAGACCATATGGTAGGCCACAAAACAAATCTCAATAAATTTTTAAAAACAGGAATCATATCGGCCGGGCCTGGTGGCTCACGCCTGTAATCCCAGCACTTTGGAAGGCCGAGGCAGGTAGATCACGAGGTCAGGAGATCGCGACCATCCTGGCTAACACAGTGAAACCCCGTCTCCAGCAAAAATACAAAAAGAAATTAGTCGGGCATGGTGGTGGGTGCCTGTAGTCCCAGCTACTTGGGAGGCTGAGGCCGGAGAATGGCATGAACCTGGGAGTCAGAGCTTGCAGTGATCAAGATCGTGCTACTGCACTCCAGCCTGAGTGACAGAGTAAGACTCCGTCTCAAAAAAAAAAAAAAAAAAAAAAAAAAAGGGAATCATATCAAATATCATCTCAGACCACAGTGAAGTAAAACAAGAAATCAACTCCAAAAGGAACCCCCAAAACTACACAAATACATGGAAATTAAACAGTCTGTTCCTGAATGATTTTTAGGTTAACAATGAAATCAAGATGGAAATTCATAAACTATTTAAAATGAATGATAATAGTGACACAAGTTATCAAAATTTTTGGGACAGGGCAAAAGTAGTTTTAAGAGGAATGTTTATTGCACTAAATTTGTACATCAAAAAGTCTGAGAGATCACAAGTTAACAATCTAATATACACCACAAGGAACTAGAGAAATAAGAACAAACTAAATCCAAAGCTAGCAGAAGAAAATAAATAACAAAGATCAGAGCAGAACCAAATGAAATTGAAACCACAAAAACAATACCAAAGAAATCAATGAAACAAAAAGCTGGTTATTTGAAAAGATAAACAAACTTGATAGACCATTAGTGAGATTATCCAAGAAAAGAAGAGAGAAGATTCAAATAAGCTCAACTAGAAATGAAACTAGGGACATTACAACTGATGCTACAGAAATACAAATATCATTCAAGATTACTATGAATAACTGTATGCATACAAACTAGAAAGCCCAGAGAAAACAGATAAATTCCTGGAACCATACAACCATCCGAGAGTAAATCAGGAAGAAATAGAAACCCTACACAGACCAATAACATGCAGAAAGACTGAATCAGTAATTTTAAAAATTGCAAACAACAACAACAAGCCCAGGGCCAGATAGATTCACAGTTGAATTTTACCAAATATTCACAGAAGAACTGGTACCAATCCTACTAAAACTATTTCAAAAGACTGAGAAACAGAGAATCCTCCCTAATTATCCTATGAAGTCAGTATCACTCTGATACCAAAACCAGGAAACGACATAGCAAAAAAAGAAAATACAGACCAATATCCCTGGTAAAAATAGAAGCAAAAATCCTCAACAAACTCCTAGCTAACCAAATCCAAAAAGATATCAAAAAGATAATACACCATAATCAAGTGGGTTTCATCACAACGATCCAGGATGGTTTAATGTACAGAAGTCAATAAAGGTAATGTATCACATAAACAGAATTAGAAACAAAAACCATGTGATCTCAATAGATGTAGAAAAAGGATTTGGAAAAAATCCAGCATCTCTTTATGATAAAATCCCTCAACAAACTAGGCATAGAAGGAACATACCTCAAAATAATAAAAGCCACATTTAACAAACTTACAGCAAACTTAACACTGAATGGGGAAAAGTTGAAAGCATTCCCCCTGAGAACAGGAACAAGGCAAGGATGCCCACTTTTACCACTTCTACTCAACATAATACTGGAAATCCTAGGCAGATCAGGCAAGAGAAAGAAATAAAGGCATCCAAATTGGAAAAGAGGAAGTGAAACTATCTCTCTTTACCAATGATATGATCATATACCTAGAAAAGACTAAACAGTACTCCAAAAGACTCCTAGATTTAATAAATAAATTCAAGACTTGGAACCAACCCAAATGTCCATCAATGATAGACTGGATTAAGAAAATGTGGCACATATACACCATGGAATACTATGCAGCCATAAAAAAGGATGAGTTCATGTCCTTTGTAGGGACATGGATGCAGCTGGAAACCATCATTCTCAGCAAACTATCGCAAGAACAGAAAAACAAACACCGCATGTTCTCACTAATAGGTGGGAATTGAACAATGAGAACACTTGGACACAGGAAGGGGAACATCACAAACCGGGGCCTGTTTGTGGGGTCGGGGGAGCGGGGAGGGATGGCATTAGGAGATATACCTAATGTAAATGACGAGTTAATGGGTGCAGCACACCAACATGGCACATGTATACATATGTAACAAACTTGCACATTGTGCACGTGTACCCTAGAACACAAAGTATTAAAAAAAAAGTGAAAAAAAGAAATCTAAATTTTAAAAAATAATAAATAAAAATAAAAAATAAACAAATTACTGAATTTGAAAGTCTCAGATTATAAAATCAACATACACAAACCAGTAGTACTGCTATACACCAAAAACAGTCAAGCTGAGAGCCAAATCAAGAACTCAATCTCTTATACAATAGCTGCAAAAAATAAAATAAAATACCTAGAAATACACTTAACCAAGGAGGTGAAAGATCTCAACAGGAACTACAAAACACTGCTGAAAGAAAGCATAGATGAATAAAAAACAAACAGAAATACATCCCATGCTCATTGACTGGAAAATATCCTGAAAATGACCATATTGCCAAAAACGATCTACAGATACAATGCAATTCCTATCAAAATACCAAAATCATTTTTCAAAGAATTAGGAGAAAATCCTAAAATTCATATGGAACTAAAAAGGAGTTCAATAGCCAAGTCAATCCTAAGCAAAACAAACAAACAAAAACAAATCTGGAGGCAATATATATCCAACTTCAAATTATACTACAAGGATATAGTAACCAAAACAGTATGGTACTGGTATAAAAGTAGGCACATAGACCAATGGAACAGAATAGAGAATCTACAAATAAAGCCACATCCTTACAACTAACTGATCTTTGACAAAGCATACTACATAAATTGGAAAACGGGTACCCTGTTTAATGAATGGTGGGAGAGTTGGATAGCCACCTGTAGAAGAATGAAACTGGATCCCTATCTCTCACCTCGTACAAAAATCAACTCAAGTTGGATTAAAGTCTTAAATCTAAGACCTGAAACCATAAAAATCCTAGAAGAAACTATAGGGAAAACTCTTCTGGACATTAGCCTAGGCAAAGAATTTATGACTAAGACCCGAAAAGCAAACACGACAAAAACAAAAATAAATGGAACTTGAATAATTCAAAAGCTTCTGCACAGCAAAAGAAATAATCATCAGAGTAACAGACAACCCAGAGAATGGCAGAAAATATTTGCAAACTATGCATCTGACAAAAGACTGGTATCCAAAATCTACAAGAAACTAAAATAAATCAGCAAGAAAAAAAGCAAATAATTCCATTAAAAAGTGGACAAAGGACATGAATAGACAGTTCTCAAAAGAAGATATATAAATGGTCAAACATACGGAAAAGTGCTCAACATCACTAATCATCAGGGAAATGCAAATTAAAACCACAATGGGATACTACCTTGCTCCTGTAAGAATGGCCATTATTAAAAAGTCAAAAAACAATAGATGTTGGCATGGATGTGGTGAAAGGGGAATGCTGATACACTTCTGGTGGGAATATAAATTAGTACAACCTCTATAGAAACCTGTATGGAGATTCCTTAAAGAACTAAAAGTAGATCCACCAATTGATCCAGCAAATATGACGACTGGACATCTACCCAATGGAAAAGAAATCATTATATGAAAAAGACACATGCACACATATGTTTATTGCAGTCAAATTCACAGTCACAAAGATATGAAATCAACCTATGTGCCCGCTAACCAACATGCGGATAAAGAAAATGTGGTATATATACACCATGGAATACCACTCAGCCATAAAAAGGCATGAAATAATGTCCTTTGCAGCAAGTTGGATGGAGCTGGGGGCCATCATTCTAAGTGAAGTAATTCAGGAATGACAAACCAAATACCATATGTTCTCACTTATAAGTGGGAGCTACGCTGTGAGTATGCAAAGGCATACAGACGATATAATGGACTTTGGAGACTCAGAAGTGGGAGGGTAGGAGGTGGGTGTGGAATAAAAATCTACATATCAGGTACAAGGTACACTGCTTGGGTGATGACTGCACTAAAATATCAGAATTCACCACTATATAATTCATCCATGTAACCAAAAACCACTAGTACCCCAAAAGCTATTAAAACTTTTAAAAAGAATATATAAAACCTCCAAGTATTTCTAAACAACAATGTGTGAACTGAGGGAGGAAAAAAAATGCTTTAGATAATTTTAATTGCATTTGCAACGCTCCACTTTTACTTAAAAAAATGAGTATTTATTAGCTAATTTTTAGGTCATTAATTAATTGCCTTTATTAGTGATTAAAAATCTATATGCTAATTGTACCTAAAATTGGAGGTAATTTAAGAATTGAAAAGGATACTACCTTTTACATTTTATTAGATAAATATTGTTAAAAAAAAGTATTTTATGATTAAAAGAAAACGAAATCACATAGCTTTCCATTTGCTTTTTATTTGTAGCTTTCTAATAAGTCTTTAGTATAAAACAGTTTAACAAAAAAAAAGCCTAGCTTTCCTTGAATTATATTCTTGTTTGTGAATGCAAAACCTTCCAAATTATGTGAAACATTTATGTATTCAGAATGTTACTTTGTGGTTTTCTTCCTGAGAAGCTAAACAATTCATTAAACAAGCTGCTCTTGAATCATAGATCAGAACAAGTATAAGCTCCCTCTGCAGAATTCTATTGTGAAGCTGTACCCATTTGTGTTTTCTTTGAAGCCATAAAAATGAAACCCTTATGCTCATATTAAAAGCATAAGAAAGGCATCTATTATGTCAATAGATTTAAAACACGGCCTTAGACCCAGTGAGAACCACTCTAAAGGTTAAGAAGTGGATTCCCAGGGAAAACCATCAAAGGCCTACATATCATTATATCCCAAAACAGATGGCATCACAGTGTTTGGAACTATAGTTTATGGACACCTACGATCTCAAATAAATCCTTGCTAATCCCACTCTTTTGTCTAAATTTTGTACTTTGATGGTAACTGCAGGTGCCTTTTCTCCATCATATCATTGCATGTCATTCTATGAATAGTGAAGATACGTGAACCTATATGGACACAACTCTTAATAAATACAACTTTTATACAATATGTAAGTATTTTACCATCCACAGATATACTCTGTAGAAATCTATGCTTCTTAGATTCTAATCTACTGTAGATCTTCAGTAGTCTAAATTTTACAGAAAAAAAATGATGAAAATATACCTCTCTCATAGATTGGTGAAACTATAATATTGATTTAAAAATCACTTTGTAAAACAATATGGAATTATCTAGTATCCATACATATATCCTGGAGAAACTCTCAAAAACAGGAGATGGGGGCAAGTATATTCACAGAAACATTGCTTCTAACACCAAAAAACAGCAAACAGCCCAAAAGCTCAACAGGAAATTGATATATGAACTGTGTTACCCTCAAACAATGGAATGTTGTACAACAATAAAAATAAATGAACTGTTCCTACATGCACCAAAATAGATGAACCCTAGAAACAATACTGAGCAAAAAGGATAAGTCACAGAAAACTATATACAATATGTTTCCATTTCTATAAAGTTTAAACCATGCAAAATTGAGCAATGTGTTTTTACTGTTACTTAGGTTCGGGAATTATTTTTTCATCTAAAATCCTGCTGAAAAAAAATTAAATAATACTAATGTGACTAACAGATTGAAGTAAAAATTTTCTATATGATTATTTGCTACAAATTTCATATACTGAAAAACTTTTCGGATTCAAATTTAGTTCACTACAAAAAATGTTATCTACAGACAGAAAAATCTCTAATGCATCTGTACAGGTGAAAATATTGTTTAAAAGATCATGTCCTTCAATATTTAAGAAATATCACATGACCTCATTTATATGTGGAATCTAAAAGAGTTGAACTCTTAGATGTAAAGAGTGGAATGCTGGTTACCAGAACTGCAGTTGCAGGGGGTAAGGAAAGATGTTGGTCAAAGGACATAAAACGTCAGTTAGATAAGAGGAATAGGCCGCTGTATTGTGCATGGTGACTATAGTTAATAACGATGTAGTGTATTGCATTCTTGAAAACTGCTAAGAGTAGGTTTTAAGTGTTCTCACCACAAAAAAAAAAAGAAAAATAAGGATGTGAGTTAATGCATATGTTAATTGGTTTGATTAACCATTCCACAATGTATACATACTTCAAACCAACATGCTGTACATGCTAAACATACACAATTATTATTTCTCAATTTAAAAAATTAATTAAAAATAAATAAAATATTGAAGGGAATATGTAAATTATAACCTATAAAAAGATTTAAATAGTATCACTATTTAGCTGAAAAAAGTTTTATTTCACAGTTTACCTGACACACTGCAATACTTCAGAGTCTGCAGAAAAGAGTTATTTAATTCTTGTCTGTATATAAGATGTGGCTTGTTGTGACCATCTTCATACTCATTCCCATCTGCCTTCATTATAGGTTCTAAGAAATATTCACCGTCATGTCCTTTAAATGTTCCCGTCTGAAAATAAAGGAAACAAAAATGAAATTTTCCTAACAGTCGCCAAGAAGAAAAAACACATAGTACCACAGGTTAAACGAGCAGACAGAAGCAAAACAGCAAGGAGTCTGTTCACTAAGAGCCACCATCTGAGCATAAAAAAGTTTCCCTTCCATGGGTCATTTTTCTCTCTCCGCTCCTATGTATAAAATCATGAAGACTGGATACTATTCCAACAGGCCAAGCTAACTGACAGGCATTCCAGGTACAAAGAACAGCACAGACAAAAGCATCAAAATGGAGAAAGTGTTTAGAATAGTCTATAAATAATAAAGCCTGTGCTATTTTGATCTGTGGGAAAATGGGTACTTTAATACATTAGTGTTGAAAATATAAATCAGTACAATCAGGATGCAGAGCAATTTGGCAATGTTTAACACATTAACAATGTATTGGCCCTGGAACCCAGCAATTCCCCTTCTGAGAATTTATCCTACATATACTATACATTTGCATGTGTGAAATCATATACTTACAAGGTTATTAACCATAACATTGTTTTTAATAGCAAAATATTGGAACCACTTCAAAAGTCCATTGATAGAGTCTGTTTACATAAACTTTGGCACAACTATGTGATGGCATCCCTTGAGGTTATAAACACACAAACAAAAAAAAAGAATGAACATTCTGTGTAGTGATATGGAAAGAATTCCAATACATATCATTATATCAAAACAAAAAAAAACTACAAAACAGGATGTATACTTCACTACTATTGTATAATAAAGGAAGAAACCCAAAAACTAAATATTTCTATTTGCCAGGTTACTACTGAAAAAACTCTAGAAGGATTATTAGAAACAGTGCCGACAGAAGTGGGAGAAACTGGGTGCATGTAGGATGGACTAGGTATGGCATCGTGCTTCCTATATGCTGTCCCTCTACCTAAAATGTTTCCCTACTTCCCACCCTTCATCTCTACCTCTGCGTCATCACACTCAGTCTGGCTGGCTTCATCTCATCCTTCAAGTCTCAGATCAAATAAGAATCACCCAGAAAGTTTTTCCTTGACCAGTTTTCTAGGTAACCACATACTCATCCCTACTCCTAAAAACACATTGCATCTGCTTGATTTCTTTAGCACATTTATTGTATGTTGCATGTACATGTTTGTTTGCTATTTAAAACTATTCTTCCCCACTAGACAGAAGTCTTTAAATAAGCAGAGACCTATCCCTGAATTTCCACTGCTGAATAGACTATCTGAGATCTAGGCACATGTGGTAAGCAGTAAATACTTGTTAAACCATGAAAGCTATTATTTCCTACCTTTGCAAGCTCAGTTTATGTTAAGCAAAAGTAGGGCATAAATTTGAAAACTTAGGCTACACCTAGAATATAAAGACTCTTGCTTGCAGGGATTTTTGTCAGAGGAGTCCACAAACTTCGGTGAGAAAAAAAATTACATCCTTATTGTCATTAACCTAATTATAATTAACCTATAAACTACTTCATGAAAGAAATGCTAAATTTGAATGTAGGCTACAAATTCCAGTAAGGTTGTCAATAGAAAGCACAGACATTTTCATTACATGATGATGTCTGAATATCTAAAAATGTTGTTTATGCTTATCAACACTTCAAAATTAAGGTAGTTATTACTCTGCCAATACATCTTATTATTTAAGGTGCTAATAAAATATACATAACTTATTTGAATATCTTGACAACTATATTTCAATATAAATGTTTTATTTTGTATTTTTGTTAATATTTTAGGTGCATTGAGATTCTGAGAAGGGTTCATTTGTGAATCATTGAAGAATTCAAATAAAAGTGGGAGCGGGGAGCAGAGTCAAAGCAATAACTTTGAAAGACTGAACAACTGTACAACTAAGGAAAGACTGGTGAAGGTAAATGTTTAGCTATCATGGTATGAAATAACAAGAACTTGCACTCTGTTGGAAAGAAGCCCTAAAATGGTCAATTTATATAGATAGATCCCTCTCTCGAGTCAGGTGAGGGTAAGTCATTCAAGGGAGGCATTTATAATATTAATAGCTAATTCCAATATACAGATCAGACATTATTCATTTTATATATTCATCCATATACATATTTTATATAATATATAATTCATTTCAACCTAATAATAATTATTTAAAGTAAATTATATTATTATCCCCACTTCACAGGTGAGACAAATGAGGAACAGAGAGGTTAAGTCACTTGTCCAAGGCTCATGCCAAGTAGGTGGCAGGATCAAGATGTGAACCCAAATACTCTGGCTTCACAATTCATGCCTTAACTGATTACACTGCACTCATTATCATGTGCCAATTTTGATAGACTCTATGAACTAGTCAACAAATATTTAATGGGCACCGACTATGTGCCAAGAACCGTTCTAGGGGCTAAAGATACAGAGGTGAATGTGACTAAATCCCTGCCTTCAAAGAATTTATACTCCTATGGAAAAAAGGCAGACAATAAATAAAAATACAATAGAATATGCAATAGGTGCAATAAAAAATAAGATAAGGAGAGGGAGAATAAAAGAGGCTGAGGCTGGGGAGGCACTTTAGGAGGGGACAGCAAGGCTGAGGCTAGAATAATCAGGAGGTAGCCGTGGAAAATTCTGGGAGGACATTCCACATAGACGGGAATATTCCAAACAGTGACTGAAAGGCCTAGAGATGAAAAAGTCTTAGCAGGTAAAGTGACAGAGACAACAGTGAGGCTGCAGCTGTGCCAGCCAGGAGATACAGAGTAGCAGATGACGCCAGACAGGCAGAAGCCGGTTGCACTAATTATGCTTGACAGAAAAAAGCACTCCTCACACCACAGAATCACAAAAATACATTTACCTACATTTAAAACTTTGCACTTTTCCACATGGAAAGGCATCTTTCTATGAAGACCCAATTCAGAAATGAATTACTGAATTACAGGAAGTATGATAAATGCAGTTTTAGTGAATGAGACTTCATTTCCATTTCTCAATTACAAATATCTTAATATAGGGATACTTTGAAATCATTGTTTTAAATTCCACTGCAAATAAAAAGCATATTTTATTTTATTTATCATTTATTTATTTATTTATTTATTTATTCATTTATTTTTGTTACCAAGGCTGGAGTGCAGGGGCATGATCTCGGCTCACTGCAACCTCCACCTTCCAGGCTCAAGCAATCCTCCCACCTCAGCCTCCCATAACTGGTGGATTTTTTTTTTTTTTTTTTTTTTTTGGGAGAGATGGGGTTTCACCATGTTGCCCAGGCTGGTCCCAAACTCCTGAGTTCAAGTCAGCCTCCCAAAGTGCTGGGATAACAGGCGTGAGCCACCACACCCGGCCCTTACTTTTAAAAATTTTTAATTTTTGTGGGTACATAGTAGGTGTATACGTTTATGGGGTACATGAGATATGGTGATACAGGCATACAATGTGAAAGAAGCACATCATGGGGAATGGGATATCCACCTCCTGAAGCATTTATCTTTTGATAAATGCTTTTCAAGTTACAAAACATCCAATTACATTATTTAAGTTATTTTAAAATATACAATTAAATTATTATTGACTATAGTCTCCTGTTGTACTAGAAAATAGGTCTCACTCATTCTATTTTTTTATACCCATTAACCATCCCCACCTCTCCCCACCCCACCCACATTCTCACTATCCTTCCCAGCCTCTGAACTATCCCTTCTACTCTCTATGTCCATGAGTTCAACTGTTTTGGGTTTTAGATCCTACAAATAACATGCAGTGCACGTCTTTATGTGCCTGGCTTATTTCATTTAACATAATGATCTCCAATTCCATCCATGTTGTTAGAAATCACTGGATCTCATTCTTTATTATGGCTAGATAGTACTCCATTGAGTATATGTACCACATTTTCTTTATCCATTCGTCTGTTGATGGACACTTAGGCTGCTTCCAAATCTTGGCTATTGTGAACACTGCTGCAACAAACAGTGGGAGTACAGATATCTCTTCAATATGGTGATTTCCTTTCATTTGGGTGTATACCCAGCAGTGGGATTGCTGGATCATATGGTAGCTCTACTTTTAGTTTCCTGAGGACCCTTCAAACTGTTCTCCAGAGTGGTTGCACTAATTTACATTCCCACTACAATGTACAAGCATTCCCTTTTCTACACATTCTGACCAGCATTTGTTATTGCCTGTGTCTTGAATATAAGCCATTTTCACTGGGGTGAGATGATATCTCATTGTAGTTTTGATTTGCATTTCTCTGATGATCAATGATGTTAAGCATCTTTTCACATGCCTGTTTGCCATTTGTATGTCTTCTTTTAAGAAAGTCTGTTCAAATCTTTTGCCCAGTTTTTGATCAAATTATTTAAATTTTTTCCTATAGAGTTGTTTGAACTCCTTATATATTCTGGTTATTACTCCTTTCTCAAATGGGTAGTTTGCAAATATTTTCTCCCACTCTGTGGATTGTCTCTTCACTTTGTTGACTGTATTCTTTGCTATGCAGAAGCTTTTTAACTTGATGTGATCTCGTATGTCCATTTTTGCTTTCGTTGCCTGTGCTTGCGGAGTATTGCTCAAAAAATTTTTGCCCACCCCAATGTCCTGAACATTTTCCCTAGTGCTTGCTTGTAGTAGTTTAATAGTTTGAAGTAACATATATTTTAAATACTATTTTAACCGAACACTTAAAGTCATTTAAATGATTATGGCAATAATAGTCATAAAGTTCTCTTTCCACTGATATTTATTATTACATTGAAATCTCCTTAGAGGTAAGAACATCTTCACTATTTTCAGAATTCCAACATCTAAAACATTGCCTGAAACACAGCAGGCACTCCATACACAGCTGCAGAAATGAACATTTTTGTAACAAACCTGGTGAAGTACCTGTTTTTTCCTCTTCCTATACCCTTGAGTAAGTAATTCTTTAATTTTTTTAATGAACATTCCTTTTTTTTTTTTTTTGAGATGGAGTCTCACTCTATCTCACAGACTAGAGTGCAGTGGCGTGATCTCGGCTCACTGCAACCTCCACCTCCTGGGTTCAAGCAATTCTCCTGCCTCAGCCTCCCGAGTAGCTGGGATTACAGGCGCCTGCCACCGCGCTAATTTTTGTATTTTTAGTAGAGACGGGGTTTCACCATCTTGAACTCCTGATCTCATGATTCACCTGCCTGGGCTTCCCAAAGTGCTGGGATTACAGGCGTGAGCCACCAGGCACGGCCTTTAATGAACATTCTTAAGTTATGGTACTCTTGAGACATGTATGGGATATAGTTGTATGATGGTTTTCTTTAAATGCTGAAAAGTAAAATGTTTAGACACCCTTATATAGTCTGCTAATATGTTAGGATTACACATTTTTAAATAGTTCAAAAATTAATGAAATTCCATCAGACATACTGACTACAAAACACTGAAATTATAGTCTATAAAATAAAAGGCAAAGCTATAAATATTAAGAATTCTTATCTATTTCTTGGATACTTTTCTAGAGCCGATACCCTAACATATTTCACTCATTCTACCAGTGTCTATTTTCCAAAGATAACTGCAAATCACTTACTGTCAACAAACACCAATACTCTAGCATTCTCTGCCTTCCTAGAAAACTAATTTTACCCATACTTATGAGAAGTAACAAAGACACTGTTTTTGAAACCTGAGTACATGGATCCATGGAAAATCCCTTTCTGCCTTTTTTAAAAAGCATGCTGAAGAGGGGAAATGTGATACTATCTTGACAAAAGACACTAATAGACATGAGGCAGCTTGTTTACTCAACTAAATGTACCTACAAAGCCACTTTAAATACATCACACTATCTTCAAGCAATATGGAAAATACTTCTATTAATCATAGAATTTTTTCTTTCTTTCTTTCTTTCTTTTTGAGACCGAATCTTGCTCTGTTGCCAGGCTGGAGTGCAGTGGCACGATCTCAGCTCACTGCAACCTCCACCTCCCGGTTTCAAGTGATTCTCCTGCCTCAGCCTCCCAAGTAGCTGGGACTACAGGTAAGCACCACCATGCCTGGCTGATTTTTGTATTTTTAGTAGAGACGGGGTTTCACCATGTTGGCCAGGTTGGTCTCGATCTCCTGACCGTGTGATCTGCCCGCCTTGGCCTCCCAAAGTGCTGGAATTACAGGCGTGAGCCACCGCGCCTAGCCAACCACAGAATTTTTTTAACCTCCTTTTGGCTCAAACTCTGGGAGGCAGGTACTATTATAATGTGCCAATAAAACTGCACATGGGTCCAGTCTGTGTTCCCATGTAAGAAGAAAATATAGTTCTATCCAGAAGCCATCGGCACCTCCTTTTAAGTTGTGCTAGAACACTCTAGGTTTTAAAAAATATTGCCTTTAAAACTTAAATGAAAGCTTGTATGTTTGAAAACAGTAAGTTAAAAAACATTGGCAAATATTTGTCCTCAAACTGAGGATAAATACTTACCCTTTTTACTTATTAATGAAAGACTTAGAAGCATTTTGCTCCCATCGACTTTTCTATAACTTACCCCATTTCAGTGGACCTTTTGTTCAAATAATTAAAATATTAGAGCTTTCCCTAAAGGCTCCTAAGGAAGCACTTTAATTTTTTTTTTTTAACTTGGAAAGAACCCAGCAAAGAATTAGCGGACTAAAAAAAACAGGTGGTTCATAGAACTGTATTTAGATCATGCCGTATTTTTAGCAACATGCCTATCTGCAGATGGGCCCTGCAATTTGATTCATGATAAATGCCAATCAAATTCCCAACACTTTCTTTCAATGACTATTAAAAGCAGCAAAACTAGTTTTCACTTGGGTAGGAGTTTCTTGATTACTTAGAGTAATGATCTTCTATTTGCCAAGCTGTTTTGAAAGGCAATTAAGTGACTATACAACTGGCTCCAATTTATTCCCATAGGCCAAAATTATTTATGTTTAGAAGATTTTATATAATTTTTTTCCCAAAATGTTCTTATTTCAGTATCATGGCATTCATCCATATATTTTTTTCAAAATACATAGCAAATACATGTACTTTTGCTACAACCAATAAGGTACTCTCAGATTTCATTAAAGGGTAATAACAAGTACAAAATACAAATCCTTTGAATTCCTTTCCCAAATCAATTATAGTTATCACATTAAACACTGTCAACTGGAGAACATTTGGAAATAAGGTACTGCTGAAGTGTTGACTAAAATACTTAGTTTTTCCATCTTCAATCATAAATCATATCATGAGAATCAGTATGATGATATATAAGAAGAAAGCCTAGGTATGAGTTCTGGGTTTGTGCTCATAGAATCTTAGGTAAGTTACTTTATATATTTGACCTTCAGTTCCATTGTCTGTAAAACAAAATTGGAATAATTGTATGTACCCAATTTCCTAGGAAAGTTAATGTGTGTTTAAGTGATATTAATAATAGGAGCTCAATAATTGTTTTGAAGCAAGATGAAAAATTCTCCACTAAAAACACAAATGTTACAGCCACTCTTTTTACCACTGGCAGAGTATAAATGTTATATAATAAAAGACCACAAACATGAACTCTGAGATTAATTTTTATCTGGTTATAAGTAAAAATGTAAAAAGCTTTCTCTCTCTGACAGTTTCTCCTTATAACACCATTAATCATGCTTAGGAAATAGTGTATTATATACAAACACACAATGAATAAATGAATGAATCAATGATATGAAGAAAACATAAGAATTACCTCCAGATGCATAAAACAGAAAATTCATAGTAAGGGTTTTTTTTTTTAAAAAAAAAAAAAAAAAAGATTAGTTGTTCTTCTCTTCTCTAGAAGCATTATTTACCTTCCCCATTCTGAGACAATTCCAGATCTCTAGTATAAAAGTGAAACAATAAAAGGGAAATAAATACGTTGCTGGTACCTTACCTTTTTAAAACGGACTGGTTGGTCTCTTGCCAAGTCCTGGCCTATTCAAATCAAGAATATAAAACAAAGACTCTAGACTCATCTATGCAAGATTTATGTAGCCAAAAGACACAAGTTCAAGGAGTGTGTCCCAGCAGCCTTGATAACATGGAGTAAATTCTGTAATATTTCTCATTCTTGTGGGCACTGAGGTGTTATGAAGTCATATGAACTAATTAAAAAGGGGAGAGAATTGTCAAAGAAATGGCCTTGTTCTTGTGGGGTCTGCGTAGTGGCCCTCACATGGCTTCTCCCAAACTGTCTCCAAAATATCCGTGAAAATATAAAACCAAAAATCATAACAATGAGAAATTTAAAATAAGAAATCATTAAAAACTATTTTGTAGGTCTATAATGGAAACATACTCATGATATATTGTCAAAATATTCTAAAGCAATATTACTTTAAAACAAACACAAAAAGACATATAATATCTAGAGGGACATATGCCATACATGTGCCAGACCATCCTAATATTTGTGGCATATATTTTCCTAGTTTATTTTTAAATTTTTTTACAATTATTTAGACATGGTACTCTTCAATTATTATTTGGGCAAATCTATTGTTTTTTTTCATTTGTTATATCTGGTATTTTTCCCTACCTAAAAATTACAATATACTGTCATTTTCTTTTACTTTAGTAGAGTTGAAATTTTATTTGGTTTACCAATAAAGTGAGAATTCAAAATTTAGTTTTTCCCTATAATAAGTTCTTGGCATTAAAAGATTTAAAATAAATGCCTTTTAGGTTTTGGCAACTGTCACAGAAAACTAACTTGAAGCAATTATCAAAACTTGATCTGCTGTCAGAAGCCAACTAAGTTTTAAAGGGATTATACTGTCAAAGAAAACACTAGCCTGGACTGAAAAAGCTTTTGATGGAGTCCATTGTAAAATAACCTATAAATTTTCAGAATTACCCCAGCATTCTTGAAGCTCCCCCAAGACAACATCCCCCTGAGACCCCATTTTAGATGAGGCCATGGAGGAAGACGGACAAGACCGTTCCAGAAGGCAGAACCAAGGACCTGGGTAATTGAGGTCCAAGAATCCCAGCCAAAAACCAAGGGCTGGGCACTGTAGCTCATGCCTGTAATTCCAACACTTTGAGAGGCTGAGGCAGGAATGCTGCTTGAGGCCAGGAGTTCAAGACCAGTCTGGTCAACATAAGGAAACACTATCTCTACTAAAAATTAAAAACAAAACAAACAAACAGACAAAAAACTGGTCAGGTGTGGGGGCTTGTGCCTGTAGTTCCCAGCCACTTGGGAGGCTGAATCAGAAGTATTTGAACCCAACAGTTCAAGGCTGCAGTAAATTATTATCATGCCAATGCACTCCATCCTGGGCAACAGAGCAAGGTCTTGTCTCAAAGAAAAAAAGAAAGAAAAGTAATCAAGGAGCTTCTCTCCTTCCAGAGTAGTGAGTCTCCACAACTCCTCTTCAGGAGTCAAAAACTGCTCAATATCAGTGATTATTAGGTGTCTCCTATTCTTCTTTCTGTAGCAAGTTGAGGTTAGGGTGGCAATCATGCTGGTCATGCTGTATACTTGGCTGGTAGCTGAAGATAATTTATCTTTTTAATTCATATTTTTCCAAGCTACGGAGAGCCACAACTTGACTTTATGGAGAAGACTGCATTATCCAGAGATCCTGGACATTTAGCCAGAGTCAGTGCCCCTGTGGGAACTTTGAGTTTTCTCCTTATAGACAAGAAAAGTATGTTTGATGTGTGATCTGTTTGGCAAACAGAAGGGCAGCCTGTAGTAAAGACTATTGGTGATCACCAATATGGGTGTTCCTTTCTTTCTCCTAGGAAAAATCAATGCCCCTCATTTTCCAGTCTTTTTACTTCTAGGTAGAACCAGGCAACTAGTTCTCCTCAATAGAATATACATAAATTTGGTTTGTGCCACCTTTGGGCTGAGAAAGTCAAGATCCAGTATACCTTCTCCACGCTCTTACTATAGTTATAAATTATATAGCTCATAAACATATTTGTAATTAATAAACACAGAATTTTTCCAATAGAAAACACATAACTGTACCACCAAAACCTAAGAGTGGCTGTTAGATAATAAATGACTGATAAGTATTTGTTGACAAATTAACAATGTGTTTCTTCCTCTGCATATTAGTATGAGTTGGACAGCTTAAATATATTTCATATTAAACAGTAATTACAATAATTGCAACAGAAATAAAGCCACAAAAAACAAGGATGTGATGTGAGCTTAAATGAATGAACTAATAAATGGAACATGATTAACTTACATATCATCTGAAAAGATTTAGTCAATACAAAATTTCTCAAATATGCCCAAGCACTTTAACTAAAACTGGTAAAATAATTTTCCTGAATCAAATGATTGATGTAAAGATAAGCTAGCTAAATATTTGGCATATATAAATAAAAGTTAGCTGCTTATCTTACTCATAATACATGTATTGAGCAATTCCATATGTTATATTAGGTGCTAAAAGAAATATGACTATCATTTTCTACCTGCTAATTCTATAAATGAAATAGAAATGCAGAAAAATAACTTTAACTTAATATGCAATGAGAGTACATGTGCATAAAACGTCAACTGGTACAACAAGGAAGTCTGGGTCAATTTTGCCAAGAGAAGATCAGGGAAAAAGGAAGGCAGCTCAAAATGGATCAGGAAGGATCAGTAAGAGGTTGAGGGAAAGGACATTCTATACAGAAAGAAGAGCAAATACAAACTCAAGCAATTATGAAGATTAGAGTAAATCTGTGACAGAATCAAACAAGTGTCTCCAGAATAATTACCTTTCTTGCCACTTCTGTCATTGCCTTTTTTGGTTAACAGCCACAAGATTATTCAGTCATTTAAGCCAGAGTCATTTAAATCTTTCTGGTCTCCTTCACCAATGTTCCAAAATTCTAAGGGGTCTCCTGCAAGGCTGCTCCACTTCAGCACTACGGACAGCTTGACAATTCTTTGTTGTAGGAGGCTGTGCTGTGCGTTGTGGGATGTTGCTGGCCTCTACCCATGCTCTGCCAGTAACATGCTCACCTCAATGGACCCACAGTTACGACAACTAAAATTGTCTCCAGACAATGACAAATATCTTCTGGGGGACAAAACTGCTCCCAGTAAGGAAACACTGGTCTGCAGTAGCATACCTTCCATAGGTACCCACTCTTCTCCTTCCCCACTGCAACATTACTTTAAATAGCATTTCTTCCTTATCCACTGTAGGGTAGTAGACTACCACACTGGTCTTCCCAGTGACTCACTGCCTCCCCTGTACCCTGCACAATGTTGCATAAGAGGAGATGTGCCTCCTTACACATTGAACACACCTACCACATACTGTTCAAATCCTCATTCCTTTACAATGCATTTCAGGACCTTAATAATCCCATTCCAACCTTGGCCTTAAACCCTCACTACCCAAACTACCCTGTTTTTCAGATGCACAGATCCACAGGAAGCCCTTGAATTTTCATATCCACATTTATTCATTCCTCAAAGTCCAGTTGAGAAGTCTTGCTCAGCACAAGTCTCACAACTCTCTTAATCACTCCTTCCTTGATTATTCCATTCCTCAAGGTTTACACAGCACTTTTTATGCTATCCACTTTAGCAAGGGCACTTTGAAATTCATCATAGTGTTTGCACCCTGGCCATAGCTCCCAAGGGCTTCTCCCTGTCAGTAACTGAGTATGGTAGGGATACCATGGCAGACCTGTTCTTGAGAGCCATGGACTCTTATTCTGGCCAAGTCTGGCTCAAGGATGGCTTTGCTCAACTTTGCTTGGACTGCCCAGCAGCCTAGAATGCTACTATCCAATATTCTCATCCCTTTTTTCCCTATGTAAGTCTCTCTCCAGCTTTCTCCTTAGTTTCTCTAACACAGACACTTCCCCTAAATAAACACTTATCTTTGCATCTGCCTCTTGAAAGACCTGGACTAACACACACTAGAATGTTAAAAGAACAGCATAGGAAATTTTCTATACTGCTGTTTGACTAGTATTGCAGTCAATACCAAAAGAGGTTCTTATTAGTTTCCCCAATAAGAAAAAATATGAATACAGAATGGCATGTGTAATAATCCATGGCTATATTAGTTCTGGGAAAATAGAAAGTTTGGAAATAAAAAAAACTAAAAATTTGCCAGAATACACAAAAAAAGAGTAAAAACACTATTGATGGTTTCTATATTTTTATTTCCTGTCTGAACAAGAAGTTACTCAATAATCAGTCATCAGGGAGGTAGTGCTTGACATGTTGCAGAATGGTTCATGTGAGAAACTTCAAAAGTACACACGGCCATGACAAGCTACTCCATGAGAATACTGTGTAAGTCAGATGCAATGTCTGGTGTTATGACATCTGGAAACTGTTTCCTTCAACCAGAAAGACAGCATTGCCTCAAATCCCACCAAGAAATAGTGAAGTTAACTGTCTAGGCAGTTGAGTTAATTCCTGGGGACCTTGGGAAGACATGAACACCCTAGGTAATATGAGAAAAGGGCCACCAGAAGCACGAGGGATTGTCAGAAACAACCTGTGTAAAGTTTGTCCATTCTACCCTGAGAAGTATATGCCAGCTTATTAAATACTGATCTCTAAATACTTTGGCAAGATTATTTATCAACATTATGAGATGATAAATAACATGACCATAAAAAAGAAGTTTAGAGTTGAATATAGGGATATTAAGTCCTGGTAACTATACATGCTATGGTAGCCTATCAATGGATTAAAAACAGAGAGTTTGATTAGCCGTTACATTACTTATAGATAATTTGATGATTCCATTCCATTTTTATACCTTTTATAGATCTTGGAAATGTATAAATAAATCTCTATTCAGAAATGTTTGAATCATGGGATGAATAAATACTTATGCTTATGGGAAATAAAAATTATAGTGAAGAAAAGATGAGAAAAGCAAGAATTACATACATGTTAAACAAAGAAAATTTCTGCCAGACTCTTAGACTCTTCTGGTTCTTGGGCTCAAAACACTTAGGAAAAAAATTAAACAATACTGGTTATGGTTCAGAGAAAAACATAAATACCAAAACTTCTAAAAGTGGGTGAAATTTAACCATATAGAAATTAGGAGAAAGTATTAGTTCACATGTTTGGGGTTAATTCAACACTAGAAACTAAACCGAATCAATAAATACGTTGGGGTGTCAACTTAACAAATGGTTGTACAGAGATATTTTGAAAATATTAATTTGATTTACTTTTCATTCTTTTTCTCTAAAAGCCACATTCTCCAGCCGCCACCAGAGAAGGGAAGGAGAGACTCTACCTCAGTTGGGAAGATGGAAGGCAGTAGGTCAATTAAATGAGATGTGAAAAGGAAACTCAGTAGATACTGGGGGGAAAAAAGGGCAATGGAGGCAAAGAAAACAGATGGCAAGATGCATGCACATTAACTTCTCCACTGGGGGTTTAAAATCCCAGAAACAGAAGGCATATTGCATTGTTTAAAGGGACTGCCCAAAGAGGTGTTCCACGGTGCTGACTATGTGGGACTCAAGGAAGGAACCCTCTGAAAGGGTTCCCTATACACATCAAATTTAGAGGTGTAGAAGAGTTTGACAAAGAGAGGAACTGAATCCCTCTTGACTCTCAAATGCCATAGAGGACTCGAGGCCTTTATAGGAGTCTGCAAGAATAGCAATAGCATCACCAAACCAGTTTACCTAGAGAAGGTGATGCAGCAAGACTTTGTATTTGAAGGCTGCACAATGAATTACTGAGACAAGAAATCAAATGGATATTACAGCCAGAATTCAGAGGGATATACAGCACTAGTGAGAGTCCAGAGGAGGATGAGTCAAGACCAGTGAGCTCCCACTGAGCAAGGAGGAAAAAGGCCATAAGTTCTCAGGCCCAGAAATCAGCTGCCGTTAATAGAAAAGTACAATGAAACTATAGCACAAAGAACATCACCAGTCACTTGAGGAACTGAAGGATGGTACAATTTCCTCACCCCTCTCCCAAACAATACAAAGACCTCATAACACGTTATGACCCTGTATATAGTCAGTTTCCATCAATGTTCAATGAACTCTTGAATCCACCAATATATAAAACAATATCCATTAGCAGAAAAAAAAAAAAATGAGATTGAATGCTCATTTCAATATATTCAGGAAAAGCATTTAATAAAATACAACATCCATTCATGATTAAAAGCAAAACTAAAGAAAAGCAAAAAGCAACTAGAAAAAGAATAGAACATCTCTAAATTAATAAGACTGGCTCTGAGAATCCTTCAGCAAACTTCAACCTTAATGTTTCATGGACTGAGAGACCAAAGCCAGATTATCAAGTACACAAGGTGACAAAGATAAATTAGGAAGCAAGTAGGAGCAGAGCCATCAGGTTAGCATTATTGAATTCCCAAGCTTTGTATCAACATTGATCTGCAAACAACTCAGCTGGTCCAGGCTTCAGATACTACAGTTTACCTAGATACAAAGACTAAAGGCTGATCTGAGACTAAAAAGAGGAATCTGGTATAATTACAAGTGAATTCTAAAATCTACCAGGTTCTACTGTTTCATGAAACTATTAATCCAAAGAAATTTAATCATAGAGTCAGGGTAGAAATAAATATATATAATCATAAATACATAGCTAATATCCATTTTAGTGCTAATACTAAAAAATGCAAAATTTTTAAAAAGTCACTAATCTCATCATTAATTTAGACTTACAATTGGTTATGATCACACTACTGAAAAAAATGGAGATATTGGTACCTCTAGTTATTTCCAATGTTACTGGAAAATTTCTTTCTCTATAATGATTGAAGTATGCAACTAAGCCTTATACAATACAGAGAAATTATGTAAAATAAAGCTGAGTTATGGAGATACGAAAAGAAATGTTTAAATGTTTCATCAACAACTTCTGATAATATCAATAAATTAATCAAAAGCAGAGTACATATATGGGATTATTGACTTGCCATCAAAAGTATGACTCCTATAGATGATTTTTCCTCTTCAAAAATTGAGTAAAAGGACATTCAGAACAAATCATTTTATTTGTTTGTAATTTCCAGTAATCCCTCAACTAAACTAAATAATTTTGTTCTGAATTTTTTATTATAAAATTAATATAACACAAATGACTGATTTCATTTTTGATTAATGAGTACATTGCTAAAGAAGATAAACATTAATTAACTTTCACATAATATATTGTATAATACATTAAATTATCCACATAAATGAGGAAATAAAAATCTTCACACTTAACATTATAAAAATATTAATATTAATTTTTAGATATGTTAATAAAATGAACTAGGTAATAAAACAAAAAAAGTATGATGATTACTTGGGCAACTGTATCCAAACTGACACAGTGACTAGAAAGTTATGACTCAAAAATCTTTAACTGCTTTCGGAATTCAAAAGGAGGATATTGATCATAAATATATGTACCTACTATGTACCCACAAAAATTAAAAATGTTTTACAAAGGATACTGAATAACCATTTAACTACATCAACATTATGAATCAAAATGAGCAGGAACAGCATTCCCAATAATGCCTTCCCATCTGGAATGCTTTTCCATGAGAAAACATATTGACCATGACAAATTTGTGGTAGCAAGTCTAGGATTTTCCAGACAAACTAAACATTAGTTTAGAAAGGTTTTAGAAAGGAGAATTTTTTTGTCCTTTGAAGTTTAGGTGGCTATGTGAGGTTTTAAAAAGGAGATTTTTTTTGTCTCTTGAAGTATAGGTGGCTATGTAAATATTAGAGTGTGATTCTGTCATTGTGATGTTGCAAGTATTTTACATGGAAGAAAAAAGGAAATGGTTCTAGCCATTTCATGTAAAAAACAACTCAAGATAAACACTTGAAAAAGAGCTCACATCCAGGAAGGCATCTTAAATCAATTAAGCCAAAGGAGTATTACATTTGAACTGCAGAGAAATGTTATCAGATTTTTATTTAATCAAAGAATAAACAGTGTTGATGTTCTAAAAATATCTTTGAAAACCTTTCCATAAGTATCTTTTGTAAAAGTGTGTATCTGCTAAACAAAAGCTAGATACTTAGGAACTGTAGAATCCTGTAACCAAATTCCTAATTCTTGTTTTTTCTTGAATATGTATTTGTCAGAGGAGTTACTGATGAAGTGAGCCTATATATGTTTTAAAACAACTGTCCTTACCCTGGGGTTCCATGAACTTGGTTGGAAAAAAGTTACATCTTTATTATCACTAACCTCTGATACTGCAGCATTTCTTTCAAATATGATTGAAGGTGAAACCACAGACACTGTGGCTTTGTTACCAATAAAATGATACTTTTATATCACATTATGGTTAGTGTAGCTATGTGTCAACTGATTACCACCACAAAAATATAATTGACATAACCAACAGATCTTTGTAGATACACTGTTTTCAAGTATGATGCATTTTGAACAGATTCAACCTCTTCCCTACTCTACTTCACAAGCCATCCCCATACCATCAGCAAAACAAAGTTTTCCTATTCAGGCCTTGCCAGTGAGAGCCATTTCATTTTATGTATATTCATTCTCCTTTCCTTCTATCAAATTCCAGAAACAAACTTATTTAAGTAAATCCAGGGGATTCTGCCTCAATAGGACCACGAAAGTGTACATCTGAGTCAAACAGCCTGCCCTCCAGTTGGAAACCACACTCCACTTGTAACAGCGGTCCCACAGGCCACTCTTTGAGCACCACTCCAGCGTCTGACACTTTCAGGAAAGATGCTTGAAAGAGCATCTTTCATCAGCGTTGCAGAGGGTCGGTTTTGCCCAGCAGGCAGAGACCTGCTCATCCTGCCACGAGAGCCTTCCGAAGGAGTTGCCTCTGGCTTGGTGTTAATCCTTCTGGTAGCTCAACCTGAACTCTAGGGTCATCAGCCACCAACTGGAAAACCCGAGGCCCCGTTCCCTGAATGTAGCCCTTGCCTGGATCCCAAGAAAATGCCAAGGGACCCGAGGACGCTTACCAGGCCTCCACATAAGCTTACGACGGCCTTGTAATCCTCCTGCGAGTTAACCTGGCCGCGGTAGAAGCAGTGGCGCAGGTCTGAGGGCCCTGCGTCGCTCTCCCAGGTCCCGCGTCCCGGGGCTCCCAAGTGCACTTCGGTGTAGCCGGCGGCCAGAAAGGATGCATCGGCGGTCAGGTTCAGCTGGAAGAGCTGTCCGTAGGCAGTGACGCGATAGTGGGTTCTGAACGGCATGGGTTCCAGCGCCTCGGAGCTGCGTTTCTGCCGGCTGAAGTGGTGGCTCTGAGGGAACACTTCTCCAAACTCATTGACCCGCTCGGGGATCACTACTTCGTAGGTGGTCAGGGTCCTCACCAGGGCTTCTGCAACCACAGCGACAGGACCAGTGAGCTCCCACGCGTTCCTCTTTGTCCAACTCTAAACTTCTTCCACCAAACGTCCCCGCTAAAGGTCCCAGGTCCCAGTACAGCCAGGGGCATGACAAATGCACACATGCTGATGCGCACGCACACACACACACACGTGCACTGGGGCTGTTAGTGCTCTGCTTTCCCACACCCCCGACTTGCCCTACCCTCCCCAAGCAAAGACCCTACCACTAATGGCCCTAAGCAACCCACTTCCTTCCCCAGTACCTCCTAACCTCCCCGCAGCCGCCAACTCCTTCCCTCCGGGTGCACGCGCCCCCCTGCCCCTTGCGCCCCCGCCGCGTGGTCCCAGGAGTGCGATGCATCTCCGGCGCGCGCAATTCCTCGAAACCCGGCACAGTCGCGACCTCTCGGGTTGACTGGTCCGGGAGTCTCGGGAGCCCCAGCAGGGCCAGCGTTCCCCAACGGGCTGAGCCGCTCGTCCCCTCGACCCGCATGTCCCACTCGGGCCCCGCGCCCCCACTTCGCCGCTGAAGGCGTCTCGCGGTGACTTTACCTTGCCTGGGGTGGAAGTGAACTTCCCAAGACCTGGTGATGAGCGAGAGATGGCAGAGCAGCCCAGTCAGCCACTTGGCCACCCACATGGTTCCACCCAGGGGACCCCAATCGGGGAGGCCCACCAGAGCCGCCCGCCGCCGAGCGGGATTCCCTCGCGCTCAGATCCCTCTCCTCCCTCTCGCCCGCCGCTCTCCGCGCCGGCCGCCAATCTCCGCGCTTCAGCAGCTTAGGGAACAGTAGCGCGGGCCCTGAGCCGGCTCGTCTAGCCACACCGCCTGTCTCACTTGCTGAGCCGCTGTTTCATACCACTGCAGCCTCACACCCCTTCCTGCCCCCGCACCGCCCTCAGAAACTCTCTGCTCAGGTTCAGCTCGGCGCGGGGAAGCAACTCGACCTAGCAGGAATGGTGCCAATATAGCCACCCCGGACCGGCAAGCGCCGGGGAGAGCCCGCCCCTGTGGGCTGTTCCCGGCCAATCAACGGGAGGCGCGGCCCCGACTCGCCCTCCCCCGCGCAGCCCCTTCCCTTCTCCACCCAGCCGCAAGGAGAGTGCGGTCCCCTCCTGCTGCCCCAGCTGGCGCTCAACTTGCTGAGTAGCCCCAAGGCCCGGCTGGGCACCAACTCGGGACCTATGAAACCCAGCGAGATGCGAGCACCGGCGTACGTGAAAGTTGCCTAGGGTTTTGAGCTCTTAGAAGAAATAACAAGCATCAGATAGAAAGTTTCTGTTTTTTATGTTTCACGGTACTTTTAGGCTTCCCAAACAAAATAAAATAAGCTACAGCGGAAGTTCTTGTAGGCAGAGGATGCTACCAATGAAGCTCAGTGACCGGTCCTCACTTGCATGGGCCCCTGTGTGTGCTGGGAGTTGCTGGGAGTTGATGAGTGCCATAGGTGCGGCGAGGAAGCCGAGTTTGCATACAAGCACTTCTCGTAATTGCCGAAATAAATTCAAGAAAAGGATCTGAGTCTCCAAAGTTTTAGTAACTTACTGTGGTTTTTTTTTTTTTTTCTTTTTTCTAATATTTGTATTTATACTTAATTTTGTATCAAGAGCCCTCCAAAATTATATAAACGTCAAGACCCACAAAACTTGGATCTGCCCTGCCTGCGAGAGTTTTTGCTGTTAGTTCCACAGTATTCATATACCCTTTGTTTATAACATACAAATAACCCCATGTATTCACAACTATCCTCCTCAACAATTACTGTGGCTCTGAATCCAGTTGTCCCCAGGTGTCTGTTAAATTGAGTGGTAGCCGAAATCAATTATTTTAGTACGATTTCTCATTTCTCAAATCCACCTGTTTGATTTGCTGGTTACATAATTACTTTTCTCTATACCCAGTATGAAAGCAAAGCGGGAGGGAGTAGTCAGATTGTCTTGAAATCCAACCAGGGGAGAGAAAGAATATGAGAAAAAAAGTAAAGGAGTATGTGAGTAAATCTTCACACATACAATGGAAAACACTTTTAATTTAGTACCTCCTCTGAGCTCTCAACAATGAAAATGCTGCACTCTTTGAATTGACCGCTGATGGCATGCCTCTGCACTTTTATATCATACACTTGGTCATCTGTTGTTCACCACAAATGTGGAACAATCTTGTTCAGTGAAAGAGGGTTTAATCTTACATCTCCCAAGGAAATCACCCAGCTTGGTGATAGTAATTCTTTCATAATCATTCCCCTTCTTTTGTACTCTTTTCTCACAAAGTGACATTTCATTCACCAAAGAATTACAGACTTCTGATGGGATGTTTTTCCTAAGCTAAACATACTATTATTCTCAACAAAACAAAAATGGACTTTACTCACACCTGTCTATTTAGTGGTTACCTTCAGTACATTATAATTGAGTCATTTTAATTACATGGCAGCTCTGAATGTGTCTTCACATTAGGAGCCATACCTTCTCTCCTAGAAATACCAGAAAATAGAACTGCACCTGTTTAATTGGCGATCTCATTGCTGACTACAGGGAAAATTTGATATTTCATTTCCATCACTGAATGTTTGTAACTCAGGGCAGTATTTACAATCAAGCATTTGATTTTCAGCTTGCTCTAAGAATGGGGCGAGGGATTTTTTTTTTTTTTTTTTTTTGAGACAGAGTCTTGCTCTGTCGCCCAGGCTGGAGGGCAGTGGCATGATTTCGGCTCACTGCAACTTCCACCACCTCCTGGGTTTAAGCAATTCTCCTGTCTCAGCCTCCCGAGTAGCTGGGACTACAGGCACTCACCACCACGCCTGGCTAATTTTTGTATCTTTAATAGAGACAAGGTTTCACCATATTGGTCAGGCTGGTCTCGAACCCTCCTCAACCTCCCAAAGTGCTGGGATTACAGACGAGAGCCATCGTGCCCAGCACCATTTTTTAAATAAATGAAAATGTATGTGGGATGTGTATTCTACATCATTATTATCTTTGCAATGTTCAGTAAAAAGTATTGTTTTCCTCACTTCATAGAAGATAGACGCTACACTGTCATACAGTATCTAAGCTGGATTTCTACTAATCCTTTCTGACTGCAAATGCTTTTTTGTTATACTGAGCTATAAATGTTATGATGTTCACATTATCTCTCTTTTTTCTTCCTACTCTGCTAATGAAAATGTCATGAATAAGCTAATCTATGCCATTTAATTCAACCTATTTCCTCACATTGATAATTAGAACTATCACTTATGGAATTCTTTGAAATGTATGAAATTTGAAACCAGAGATTTGGGTCTAACTTGATGCTAATCCAGAGTGAATTATGTAATCTCTCTGAGCTTCATGGAGGTAATAGGTAAGTTAAATGGTAAGTCAGAGGAATTCCATAAGTGGTACCTTATCCCAGTGCTTTGAGAGGCAGAGGTAGGAAAATCATGTAGGCCAGGAGCTTGAGACCAGCTTGGGCAACACAGTGCGACCTCTGTTTCTAAAAAAAAAAAAAAAATTAATCAGGCATAGGGCACTTGCTTGTTGAACTAGCTACTGGGGAGACTGAGAGACTGAGGCAGAAGGATCATTCCTGAGCCCACGAGCTCAAGGTTACAGTAGCTATCATCACACTACCACTCCAGTCTGGTCAACAGAGTGAGACCCTATCTCTAAAAATAATAATATAATATAATAATTAATAAAATGTAGTTTGGTTTATAATTGAGACATTAATCATTATAAACAGAAGCCATGCAACCAGTTTTTGGCACAATGTGGAGAAAATATATTCTCACTGTATTTAGGGGTTAATAGACCTTGTTTTATAATCCTAATTCTACTGTAAGCAGCTGTATAATGTTGAACAATTTACCTAATGTAAGCCTACTTTTTCTACTTTATCTCAGTTCTAAAATAAAGTTAATAATAATAATCTCATGCAATTGTTAAGATGATTAAAAGGGACAATACGGGTAACATTCTTGACATAATACTGAACAAACTATGTTCTCAATGCATATTCATGCTGATTATGGAATATTGAATGTTCATACTAAAAGGAACAACTCTTTGAATATATACTGCTTTTCTAATATTAATAGGTAGGAATTAGGGTGGTCAACTTCATGATTTACCTGAGACTGGGAAATTTCCTAAGATGCAAGATTTTCAGTGCTGAAACCTGAGAAGTCTTTTGAAAACTAGGATTATTTGGCCACTGAAGTCCAAGGTTTCTCAAGCAAGGCCCTATTAACTTTTGGGGTTGGATAATTCTTTGTTATTGGAGGCTATGCTGTGTTTTGTAGTATGTTTAGCAGTATCCCTGGCCTCCACCCACTAGGTGCCAGTAGTACCCCACCCCTGTTGTACAACCAAAAATATTTCCAGATATTGCCAAATCTCCCTCGAGGGCAAAATTGGCCCCAGTTGAAAACCTCTGCTCTAGTACAGGAAGAAAACAGAGAAATAGTAAATGCAAAGTGGGTTTTGTAGAAGACTCCACAGACAATGCTTCATTTGTAATTATAAATAGCCAATTGCTTAGTAGAAATTCTTCATATATTCTAATGGGTATGAAAACTATCCAGCAGTGTAATTAAAGCAGTGCAAGCTGTGGTCATTTTGTTAATAATTTTAAAACATTGTCATTGTTTCCAGGAATGCAGAGAAAAATCAAACTCTTCTACCCAGCCACTTATTACACTCTGTATTAATTGCATATTTACTTACCTGTATTTAATACTAAATTATGTGTCATATGTATCACCAGCACCAAGTTCTGTTCCCCCTATGAAATAGAAATAAATTAAATATTCATTAAATGAATAAATACAAATAATAAAATGTATATAACCTAGGGACAGTTGGGCATACTATCAGCCAATCTTATCATCTCTGTCTTTTAACTGAAATATTTATACCATTTACATTTAATGTAATAATTTATATAGTTACATTCAAGTCTATCATCTTGTTATTTGTTTTCTATCTGTACTATCATTATTCATTCCTTTTTTCTTCATTATCTGTCTCCTTTTGGGTTAAATTAATATGTTTTTTATTCTATTTAATCTCCTTTACTACTCCACTCCTTGTTTTGTTATATAAGTGATTACTTCAGGATTTATAGTATATATATTTAGCTTATCTCTATCTTCAAGTAATAGTATACCAATTCAATTTCTTTCTTCCAATCTTTTTAATTTTTACTTTTTCATGAATTATAAATCCCATATTGCATTGTTGCAATTTTTATTTGTTTTAAACAGTTGCTTTCATCTAACATCAATTTTCTTTTCCCTGAAAAGCTTTCTTTAGCATTTCTTATAGTGTAAGGATGCTGATAATGAATTCTCTCATCTTTTGTATGTCTTAAAAAGTATTGATTTCATCTTTATTTTCTAAGCCTATTTTTTTCTGGGTATGGAATTCTATGCTGAAGCTGTGGGTTTCCTTTTAGTAGTTTGAAGACATTGATTAATTGTCTTCTTGCTTCTTTCTAGATTTTTTCTGACAAAAAAATATGTCATGAATGAAAAATCTGTTATATTCATCTTCTGCAATAGGGTATCTTTTTGTTGTGAACCCTTTTAAGATTTTTCTGTCACTAGTTTTGTGCAAATTGATTACAATAAGGCTTGATGTGATTTTCTTCATGCTTCCTGTGCTTGGAGTTCATTGAGTTTTTTGGGAACTGTGGGTTCCCAAATTTATTTTCATCAAATTTGCATAATTTGAAGTTATTTTTTCAAAACTTCTTCTTTTTTAAAGAGAATTTCTGCATACCTTTAATCCTGTGTTCTCTAATGTCCACATATAACATATATAACTATAGTACAACTATTATTATTTAGGTTTTTTTTATTTCCATAGTTCATTGTGGAACAGGTGGTGTTTTGTTACATGAATAAGTTCTTTAGTGGTGATTTGTGAGATTTTGGTGCACCCATCACCCAAGCAGTATACACTGCACCCTATTGTAGTATTTTATCCCTCAACAATTTCCCCCCTTTTCCCCCTGAGTCCCCAACGTCCATTTTCTCATTCTTATACCTTTGCATCCTCATAGCTTAGCTCCCACTTATGAGTGAGAACATATGATGTTTGGTTTTCCATTCCTGAGTTACTTCACTTAGGATAATAGTCTCCAAATTCGTCCAGGTCGCTGTAAATGTCATTAATTCATTTTTTATAGCTGAGTAGTATTCATCATATGTGTATGCCACAGTTTCTTTATCAACTCATTGATTGATGGGCATTTGGATTGGTTTCATGTTTTTGCAATTATGAATTGTGCTGCTATAAACATATGCGTGCAAGTATCTTTTTCATATAATGAGTTCTTTTCCTCTGGGTAGATACACAGTAGTGGAATTGCTGGATCAAATGGTAGTTCTACTTTTAGATCTTTAAGGAATCTCCACACTGTTTTCCATAGTGGTTGTACTAGTTTACATTCCCACCAGCACTGTAGAAGTGTTCCCTGTTTACCACATCCATATCAACATCTATTATTTTTTAATTTTTTGATTATGGTCATTCTTGCAGGAATAAGGTGGTATCACATTGTGGTTTTCATTTGCATTTCCCTGATTATTAGTGATATCGAGCATTTTTTATATGTTTATTGGCCATTTGTATATCTTCTTTTGAGAATTGTCTATTCATGTCCTTCGCCCACTTTTCGGTAGGATTGTTTGGTTTTTTATTGCTGATTTGTTCTAGTTCATTGTAGATCCTGGATATTAGTCCTTTGTCAGATGTATAGATTGTGAAGATTTTCTCCCACTCTGTGGGTTGTCTGTTTACTCTGCCGACTGTTCCTTTTGCCATGCAAAAGCTCTTTAGTTTAATTAAGTCCCAGCTATTTATTTTTGTTTTTATTGCATTTGCTTTGGGGTTCTTGGTCATGAAATCCTTGCCTAAGCCAATGTCTAGAAGGGTTTTTCTAACGTTGTTTTCTAGAATTTTTATAGTTTCAGGTTTTAGATTTAAGTCCTTAATCCATCTTGAGTTGATTTTTGTATAAGGTGAGTGATGAAGATCCAGTTTCATTCTCTTACATGTGGCTAGCCAATTATCCCAGCACCATTTGTTGACAAGGGTGTCCTTTCCCCCACTTTATTTTTGTTTACTTTGTTGAATATCAGTTGGCTGTAAGTATTTGGGTTTATTTCTGAATTCTCTATCCTGTTCCATTGGTCTATGTGCCTATTTTTATGCCAGTACCATGCTGTTTTGGTGACTATGGCCTTATAGTATAGTTTGAAATCAGGTAATGTGATGCCTCCATATTTGTTCTTTTTGCTTAGTCTTGCTTTGGCTATGCTGGCTCTTTTTTGGTTCCGTATGAATTTTAGAATGGTTTTTTCTAATTCTGTGAAGAATGATGGTGGTATTTTGATGGGAATTGCATTGAATTTGTAGATCACTTTTGGCAGTGTGATCATTTTCACAATATTGATTCGACCCATCCATGAGTATGGGATGTGTTTCTATTTGTTTGTGTCATATATGATTTCTTCCAGCAATGTTTTGTAGTTTTGTATTTAAGTTTTTTTTTTTCCAGCTATTGTAAATAGGGTTGAGTTCTTGCTTTGATTCTCAGCTTGATCACTTTTGGCATATAGAAGAGGTACTGATTCATGTACATTAATTTTGTATCTGGAAACTTTGCTTAATTCTTTTATCAGTTCTAGGAGCTTTCTGGAAGAATCTTTAGGGTCAAAACTTTTTCTGTTTCCTCTCTCTCTTTTCTTTCAAGGACTCCAGTTAAACGTATATCAGCTTGCATGAAGTCCCACAACTCTCTGAAGCTCTGTTTACTTTTTTAAATTATCTTTCTTTTTGTGTTTCATTTTTGATAATTTTATTTCCATATCTTCAAGTTTACTAATCTTTTCTTCTGCCTTCTCTATTCTGCCATTAATCCTATTTAATGTACCTTCCATTTCACATACTGTCATTTATATCTCTAGAACTTTAACTTGAATCTTATTTTGTATCTTACATACCTCTACTTAACTTTTTGAACATATGAAATGCAGTTATAATTCATTTGATGTCCATTCTAACATAAGGGTCAGTGCTCAGTGAATTTAGGTGAACTGATTTTTCCCTTATTATTGGTCATATTTTCCTACTTCCTGGATGCCTGATGATTGTTTTATTGGATGTCATACACAGTTAATTTTGCATTTTGGGGTGCTGGATATTTTTGAATTACTATAATTATTCTTGAACTTTGCTCTGGATGCAGTTAAGTTGCTTGGAAACAAGTCGTCTCTGGTCTTACTTTTAACATTTGTTAAGCAAGAGTAAAGCAGAGCTCAGTCTAGGGCTAATTATCTTCTACTACTAAGGCAAGACCCTCTTTGTACTCTATCCAATACCCATGGATACAAAAGGCTTCCCATTGTAGTTAGCAAAAACAGACTGTTCCTGGCTTTGTAAGAGCCAGAGGCACTGTTACCTCTAATTCTTCTGGGTGATTCTTTCCCTGTTCTTCCACAGTTTCTTCACATGCATGTGCACTATTTTTTAAGATGGTAAAACTTCATATAGATGAAATATAAAGAAATTAATTTAAAAGATTAATATTATTATATATACCAGAATAGTTCACTTTCACCTCCTGGAACTGTTTTGTTTTGTTTTGTTTTTTAAGAAGAGGGATAACTCCCAGATCACATAACAGTTACTATAAACAAATGAGGTAGAAGTCATATGGAGAAGTAAACTATCCAGAGAGGAGCAAGGAGACTTAGCAGAGGCAGATGTCAAGTTACGCCAGAAAAAAAAAAAAAAAGAAAAGAAAAATGTGTTTGCTGAAGGTGAGTGTTAACCTTGTTTTGTGAAAGCTATATTCCGTCTGTGGAATATCAGAGATTGAGCACACGAGCACGCTGCCAGCAGAAGTCCTCTTGGACCAAATTTTGTCCAGAAAAGCAGAGGAAGTGAGCTATGCAAATAATAACAAAGAGGAGCCAGAGCTGGAAGAAACAATCTGTCTCTGTAACAGCAGAGAACTACAGAGGCTAGAAGGCTAGTGCAAGAAAATCCAGTTAATTCAAGGATGTTTTATTTTATTTTATAAATTATTTTATTTGTTCCATGATGATTTAGAGGGACTATCTTCAAACCAGTATAAATGTTTCATAAATAGTATCTGACTGTTTTCTAACCAATTGAGTAACTTGTTGCACAATAAGCCACCTCACATCTTTCAGCAAGAAATACATTAAATTTAAATAGTAAAGACATTACACAATGAATTAAGACACAATTAAAATTTGCTTTAAATGTTTTTTCAGGGAAGGAGGACACCACAGTTTTACTCAATGAAGAGAAACATTTTTACAGTCCGGAGGTATTTTTGTACCGCCTATTATGCCATGAATTCATAGGGAATATGAATAATTCATAGGGAACCATTAATCAAGGGAATGGGTTCCAGCAGCTCAGGCTCCTTTCCATTGGTTCCCACAAAGCGTGCTTCTCTGAATGGAGCAGGCTGGTGCTTCAGTTGAACCCAGGTACTTTTCTCCTTGGCTTCCTCCTTTTTCTGATCATTTTCCTTCACGCATTTTGGGAAGCTATCTCAGCTCTTAGAGTGCTTAATGTATTCAATACGCACATTCATTCTCTTGGCACGAATCTTGCCCTTGACTTGTTTGTTCACAACAATGCCAACAGCATGCTGCGTGACATTGTAGACTCTTCCAGTTTTGCCATGGTAACCCTTGTGGGGCATTCCTTTTTGAACAGTATCCATTCTGTTGATGTCGACAATATCACCTTTCTTATAGATTCGCATATATGTGGCCAAAGGAACAACTCCATGTTTTCTAAAAGGCCTAGAGAATGTGTATCAGATGCCTCTCCTCTTTTCCTTTGTGTTCGTCATTTTGGTGAATTACTGGAAGATGGCGGTTCTGGCTGAAGGAAGGATGCTTTATTTTTTAAGGATTGCATTTAATAAATAAAAACGTATTATAAGAAACAAACATGGGAAAGAGCATCAAAACTTACCTACAGATGAAAGAACACTGCAAACATGTTGCCATGGAGCAAATAAAAGTCGTCACCAAACATTTTGTCACAGATTTTTAAAAAATTAATCAAGAGACTACTTTTGAAGTAAAGACCTCAAAGTAGAAACATAGGAACCCTGGGAAGATATAGAGAGACAACAGAAAGAAATAAAATATGATCTGGAACAACTCAGAAAAGAAGTAGAGAGGGGAAAGTATCCTAACAAAATAAATTGAAACTTGCACGAGGGAAAATAGGCAATACGAAAAACACAATAAGGAATATGGAGAAAATGGGAAACTGACCACATTGAAATGAAAATAAACAGAGGAGGGAACAAGGAAATGGAAAGGAAGGGGAGGGGAGGGGAGGGGAGCGGTAAGGGAGAGAAGAAGGGAGGGAGAGAGAGGGACAGACTAGGGAGATAGGGAGATAAATATAAATAAAAGATGTATGTTGGAGATTCACATATACGTGTTGGGAGAAGTTGCTGAAGAAAAAAAAGAAATTAACAGAACAAATTTAAGGTATAATTCAAGAGTGCTTTTGTTAAAATGAAAGACTTAAATTTTCATATTTGACAAACACACTGGGTAGAAAGAAATTGACTAAGAATGGTTAACATAAAGACATTTCCTAGTAAATCTAAGGCATTTCCTAGTAAAGCTACTGGGCTTTAAAATAAAGAAGGCATTCAGCATCCAAACAAGATTCTTATTGTGTATTAAGGATACAACCTTTAATGTATATCAAGGAAAGAAATATGAGTTGAGGATTCTATCCAGCAAAACTGTCTTTCAAATACAGACTATAGACAAATAGTTTTGAATCTGCAAGACCTCAGAGAATATTTTCCTGAAGGCCAAAAGGCAACCAACCAAAGAATGGGTAAATGAGGGCAAAAGGAATGATAAACAGTTTTGAAACATTTTAACTTAGAGCTAAGACTGAAATCAATGTTGGGTACTGAACCAATCCAAATGTTACAGAGCAAAATGAAAAATTCATAACTATATGGCAGTTACGAGTAAGTATATAAGTGCATAGCATAGTAACCACCTCCATGTAGCAAAAATTGCAAGCATTCTAAGGAAATATAGGAAAGAATAGACTAGTAGTAGGAGTTTTTAATTCATACCTACCATTTCATGACAGGGTAAAAGGGCAGAATATGAATGAGAATGTAAATAACCTTTATGGTATAACTAATAAAATAGTTGTGTCTAGACTTTTTGTTTAACATTCATAAACTCCAAAAAGTAGAACTAGTTTAGCTAACATTCTCTGATTACAGTGTAATAAACTAAAAAAACAAAGCAGGAAAACTAAAGGTTTTCTTCAGAGGGAGTTTTTTTTTGTTGTTTGTTTGTTTGTTTTTTGAGACAGAGTCTCACTCTGTCGCCCAGGCTAGAGTGCAGTGGCCCGATCTCGACTCACTGCAACCTCTGCTTCCCGGGTCCAAGTGATTCTCCTGCCTCAGCCTCCTGAGTAGCTGGGATTACAGGTGCCTACCACCGCCCCCAACTAATTTTTGTGTTTTTAGTAGAGACAGGGTTTCACCGTGTTGGTCAGGCTGGTCTCAAACTCCTGACCTCATGATCCGCCCACCTCGGCCTCCCAAAGTTCTGGGATTACAGGCATAAGCCACGACGCCCGGCCTCAGAGGGAGTTTTAAAACAAATTGAGTCAAGTAGAAAATGCAAGCATTTGTATTTGCATGGTATCTATGTGCATGTTTAGATGCATCTTTTGAACACTGTTTTAAAAAATCATCAATAGGCCAGCCACGGTGGCTCATGCCTGTAATTCCAGCACTTTAGGAGGCCAAGGCACATGGATTGCTTGAGGTCAGGAGTTCGAGACCACCCTGGCCAACATGGTGAAACCCCGTTTCCACTAAAAATACAAAAATTAGCTGGGCGTGGTGGTACGCACCTGTAATCTCAGCTACTCAGGAGGCTGAGGCAGGAGAATCACTTGAACCTGGGAAGCGGAGGTTGCAGTGAGCCGAGATCAGGCTACTGCACTCTAGCCTGGGTGACAAGAGAGAAACTCCATCACAAAAAAATAAAATAAAATAAGAAAAGAAAAAAAAATCAGCAATAATGAAAAGCTACACATCAGAACAAATGGGATAGAGATACAACCGGACTCAAAAGAAAATTTATCACCTTAAATTTTTAGATCAATTTTTAAAAGGAATGAAAAATTAATTCAGCCAGTAACCAAAATGTTGGTTAAAAAATCATGTAAAACAGAATGCAGGAATTAATAAAGATACAAGCAAAAAATGAAAGAGTTAGAAAATAAACTACAGGCCCTCATGATTCTAAAGATAATGTGTCTAACTGATTTTGATGGGAAAGTTTGCCATAGGAGAAGGAAAACTCAAAAGTCTGCTTGAGAAGTTAGCCTGTAATATGTGAAACAGGCCAGGTGCAGTGGCTCATACCTGTAATCCCAGCACTTTGGGAGGCCAAGGCAGGTGGATTACCTGAGTTCAGGAGTTCGAGACCAGCCTAGCCAACATGGCAAAACCCCGTCTCTAGTAAAAATACAAAAATTAGCTGAGCATGGTGGCGGGTGCCTGTAATCCCAGCTACTCGGGGAGGCTAAGGCAGGAGAATCGTTTGAACCCGGGAGGTGGAGATTGCAGTGAGCCAAGATTGCACCAATGTACTCCAGCCTGGGCAACAGAGTGACACTCTGTCTTAAACAAACAAACAAACAAAAAATGTGAAATATAAATAAGAAGGCATTCACATTAACTTAGAGACATTTTGTTTCTTTTCATTTTGTTTTTTATCATGGACCATGAGGGTAGCTTTTTAAGAAGAAGAACTAGGCTTCTCAGTCTTAGTTTATATATCTGAGAGAGAAAAAAAGAATATCTTTTACATCAATATCATTATGTAACGAAACTAAAAAGTAATAACAATAGCAGTGTGTAGAAATATACAAATCACAGTGTCAGAGTGATAGTCTTGGGTGGTAGAACATAAGTAATCTCTATTTCCTGCTTTCTCTACAATAAATATGTATTCTTTATGTAATAAAAATTAAGATAATGATTCCCTACTTCACAGCATACCCAGAAATCGATTCCAGATGGATTGCAGATTTATATGTGAAAGAAAAAGCAATAGAGCTTTTAAGGAAATGTAAGATAACATATGGGCCTTGGGAATAGGTAAAAATTTATTTAGAAAGATTCAAAACTGTCAACCAAAAATGATAAACTGGATTACAGCAAAATTAAGAACCTCTGTGCATCCAAAAGATATCATTTGGAGAGACAGAAGTATGCTGGAGAAATTATTTGTAATTATATAAAATGACCAAGAACTTGTTTCTAAATAGAGAAACAAAGGAAAAAATAAGACATGGGATTTCTAAAGCAAAAATAATACATGGGATTATAAGAAAATTAAGAACTATTTAAGTCACTATCAGGAGAGTGAAAAGTGTGGGAGACACATTTATCTAACAAAGATTTGTAACCAGAACATATTAGTAAAGGCTACTCTACATTAAATAAAAGACAACCAAACAATAAATATAGTCAAAAGACTAAAAGACATTTCACAAACAGGATATAAAAATGCAAATAAACACTGGAAATTTTACTCAAAATCATTAATCAAGATAATGCAAATAAAAAAGCACATACTCACAGGCTGAATAAGTTTAAAACATGGATAATATCAAATGGTGGCAACGACATGGTGCAACTGGAGCTCTCAGACACGGCTGAGTGGGGATGCAAATTGCTACAACCACAGTTTTTAGGTTTAGCTCAAACCTAAAAACTACCCAAAAGCCAATCATCAGTCAAAAAGATCAACAAATTATGGTATATGTGCACAATGGAATACTAGACAGAAGGAAAATGTAAAATCTGCAGTTACATGCAACAATATAAATGAATTCACAAAGAAACTGTTTAGAGAGAGACCCAGACTCCCAAAAAAGGATATATATTACATGATTCCATATCTGTACAATATGCAAGAACAGAAAAAAATACTCTATGTCATTAGAAGTCCAGGTACTGGCTAACCCTTGGGATGCAAAGAATAGAGATTAGAGTGAAGTTGAGAGATTTTCTAAGGTGGTAGAAGCATTGTTTCTTGATCTGGATTTTAGTTGTACAGATGGGTTGTTTTGTGAAAGTTTATACATCTACACTCCTACGTTCATTTTTCTTTGTGTGGGTATGTAATACTGTATTTTTATTTAATATGTTAATATTGAAAACACTTTTTTTACTATATGGGAAAAGCTTAAAAGAACCTCAGGTAATTGAACATTAAAATAATCTTTGAGGGTAAATATTTATTTCCAGACACAATTTAAAACAAATTTGGAGCCTATAACTAGACTCTCACAAGCCAAGAATATCAGGAAAATTCTGACAAAAATATTATCTGTTGCTATTTATGAGTCACTTAATAATGTATTCAATTTTTCTTTATATTTCCTCCAAAGAACATATTTGTATTTAATTAAAATACATTGTCAACTACATGGCACTTAACTCATGAGTTAAAAAATAAAGAAAGAAAAATAAAGAAAAATGGAAATTAATAACTTTCCCTTGATTTTGAGGGATTCATGAATGATTCATTAGTTTTCTTTTGAAATACGCAGTGCTGCTAAGTTTACTCAAGAGAATGTAGACTCCTGATGAGTCTAATCATCATTTTCTATTTTATTTGAAACTTCTTGACCTTTTATACCATTTTGCATATTAAGGTCTATATCCTGTTGTACAGTATTATAGGATTATTTCGTAGAAGTATTTTTTCTGACACAATGGATTCACACAAAATACATCAATTGACTTCTTTATAGAGTAATGTTTCTAGTCCAGGAAAAATGAAATATAAGTGGAACAGTCAACTGCTTTAAAGGAAATATGTTTTTCTAAACAATTATACCATTGCTTCTGCTTAAATGGTCATTATATTGGAATTGTACAAAGCATAATGAACTAATGTGTCTTGCTCCTGAAAATTGGTCTTTTGGCAAAATGTTCCGGAAAATAAGTTCTTGATATCTATGGTTTAAGGGTCATATAAGTAAAGTGCTTCCTTCTATACATAGTATTCAAGTAGTATATTCTGCATTTCAATTTGCTAATGAGACAAAATTTTAGCAGTCTGTTAGCGGTAGAAAAGGTTAAAAGAATTATTACCACTAAGATTTTTTTTTAATTCTACACTAAGGCAAAGATATATTGTATTGAGGAAAAGCAAAAATAATTGTATTTTAAGGAAGTGTTAAACAAAAAATCGACATTATGTGGCACTTAACCAGTAGAGGTTTTTGCCAGGAAAGAAAAAAAATGGCAGAAGATTAGAGAGAACACAGGAGCCAGTCTTGGAGTTTGCCCCACTGACCTGACTGAATGACAAATAAGGTGGACCACCACCAGCACAGGGAGAAAAATAGGCAAGGAGACTTTAGCAAGCCGATGAAGGAAGGCAAGGTATTGTTCCAAGGATAGAAGAAGAAAGGAGCTGCTCTCTCCCTATCCAGTTTAACTTACAAAATTCTGGAAGCAATGGGAGGAGCTAAAACTACAACTCTGTTCTAGTTGGGGAGGTGCCTGGAAATCCATCAGGCTAACATGATAATGATTGAATGGTTTCAATATAAGACTCTCTAATATGTTTGCAAAGAGCAAAGTAAATGCCTGCACTAAGGAGCAGGGATTTGCTGACTCTGAGCAAAAATTCATACAGGCTTTTTCATTCCAGTATACTTCACCATATTTTTTCCAAAATAATAACTATTTATAACCAATATGGCCTAGTAAGAGTGATGCTCAAGACATTGTCACACCAAAGAACATGTATGTCAAACCTCTTCTCCTTTTAAGGTCTCTGTTCTCTTACCTGTAAAATGAGAAGATTGAACTGGGTAATTTCTGTGACCATTTACACACCCAACATTTTATTTTTCTATAATTTTATGATTTAGAATAAAGTATAAAATATACAAGACCACCTGGGAAGGGAAGAGGTTGCAGGCTAAAGAAGGACAATATGAATATTGAATCTTCATTATGAAGGGAGGGTAGCAAAAAATAGATGTTGCCCTTTGGGATATAGCAGCTTCAAGAAATACCTTGTTCCTTGATGAGACAAAGTAAGGTGGAAATAAAAAGTTGAAATCAATATTTTGGTATCCAAAAGAGGCCTACTAAGCTCAAATGAATTACATGTACTCAATAAAGCTTTACAAACAGCTTAGAGAGAAAAGGGTGCATTACATGGTTTCTTTTGAGAAATTTTGTAGATTATGCACACTGACTTCTTTTGTTCCAACATTTTACACTGCACACATATATAGAGACTTAAGTATTAAGGTCATTTAAAAAACTGAAATGAACTTATCAAAGTGCAGGGTTTCTATTACTGAATATTCTCACCCACACAAATTGAGACCAAAATTGTATTTTATGTCAAGGAATGTACTTTTTACAGAAAATTAAAATAAGATAAATTTCAATAAATAAATTGAGATAAATAAATTCAAATTCACAGGAATTACTTTGAAAATACATCAGCCAAAGGGATGCCTTACATAGTATTTCTTTACTTTCATGGTTTTTGTTTGTTTTTAAACAAACATCACATTTTATTTAGATTGAAAGAAACTATACAAAATAGATTTTCTTCACCAAAAATAACAGCAATATTTTCCATATTTTTCTAGATAAACCTCAACACTTATTTTTGTAGGTTTTCCAGGTTTTGATTATAAATCAAGATGAGGCAGTAGATAAGAGTCATGGAAAAAGACAGAAAAAAAAAAAAACAGACAAATCAGTTGTCAGTATCCATGGCCTCCGATTCTGTCTTCAGCTTGAAACACAAGTGTTCAACATATACCTGCTAAAAAGCTTAGGAATATGTAGGCTCCACAAAGGAATGTAAACAGCAACAATGAGATGTGGAAAAACAACAGGCTCTTCCATTCAAACTTCAACTTTTGTTTGTTCCTTTAAGCTCATTTGAGAAAGACAAAATCTATACTGAAGTCCTTGTTTGATGAGCTCACAAGCTTTTCTCTGGTAATTTCTTGTAACTGTCCAGTATAGATTTTTAACATACTTAAAACTCCTATTAGTCAAAGGTCAATTGTGGGCTTCACTATAACATTTTATAAAATGTATTCCTTCCTCCCATACCTCTTCAAAATATATTTCTTCAAAGAATTCATAAGACCCAACAAGTAGAGATTCACAGTGATAATAAATGCTATGTCTAAAATGACTTAACCAAACCAATTCCAGAGTGCCACCAGCAAAGATCACGCAGAAGGAAACATGGGACTTTCAATGTTCTCTTCTGGAGGAACAGATAGGTCCTCAAAGCATGAGAGTTCAAACAGGGACCATTTAACAGGAAGATTATCCAGAGGCCACCGCGTCCGGCCAAGAAAACCTATTTTTAAAAGTCTCTCAGGTATTTTCCAAGGTTTCTGAATTATCTGTGGGAAGCTCTGACTTACTTGTATAGAGTTTAACATATGTGTCCACCCTTAAATCCAGGTCGTGTTTTATATCAAAATTTATGTTAAGCAAAGCCAAGTTACTTGATCTTTAGCCTGTCAAAGTGTTCCCCAAATAGGCTTTAAGACGCTTTCATTCATTTTCATACCTATTTTTCCTCCTGTGTTTCCATTTGATTCTCCAAAAACGAAGCTCCGCTGAGAACGTGTCAGGATTGGGTAAGTCACTACCATACAGGTCAGCATGGTGTTCCTCCAACGTATTGAATTTGAGTTGTCACATGACTGAGGGTACCAGAAATAAGCATTTAAGAGCTTTAAGGTGCTGTTCTGAGAATATATCTTTAAGTTCCTGAATAATGTGCTCCACTGTTGGGACACTTAGGGTTTCTTTATAGTAACTCTCAGAGGTTAGCTGAGATTCCAAGTACCCTGGTGAGCTCTGCGGAATTTCCCAGGGAGTTTCATTTGAATATCAAGTTTGGTTGCCAAATTTGTGGCTTCCTCAAACCAAAATTCATGATAAACTTCAATATTTTCCATCACTTGTTGAGTGAATGCAATACTGCAGTCAAGCCACCGGCTGCAAAGAAGACATCAGAAGTTTGCCCCTGGAGGTTTTTCCCAAAGGCTCTTGTAAAAAATAGGACATTTTTAGGAACAACAATAGTAACAATGAAATCAAAATCTGTTACTGCACTACAGAGTACAAATGATCGGCCAGCTATACAGTTATTCCATCTAATATTTGTGTCACTATTTATACCATCTAAACCTAAAACAAGTGCTTGCAGGAGTTCCACTAAAATTTCAAAAGCATCATGCCTGCCTGTCCACTGATAATGGCAGATTTCCTTCAGTTCTTTACCCCTTTCTTTACTGTTCTGGAAAAAAAGAAAAAAAAAAACAAAACAGAAATTACACTGTCAAGTTCTAAAAGTAATTGTGGTGATCGATGAAAAAAACACACTTCCTCAATTGTTCCTAATGCAACGGATACTCCCATAACAGGTACTGATTTTGCCAACCACATATTTGGCACAGGAAGCGCAGATTGTGTAGATAGCTTGGGGATATTTCTCTAATAGTCTGGAAGCAACAATTTTCATTTTGGAAGAAAATCCACTAGACACAATGTAAGCCTGGTTACGACAATACTTCATATTTAATCCCCACTTCTCAGTTATCATAGTGTGAAATTTCACAGACAAAATTTCTGCTTCAGCTTCATAAGGCAGGAAGCCTACAAATTCCTCTCTTAGGTTATGAGATTCATCAACAAACCTCACCAACACAGGTAGGTGCTCTTACCCTGCTATGTCCACTACGTCGTCAACGATCATGGAAAAGAAGTGTGAATCTCTCACTTCTCTGAGAGTTTCTTCTCGAATACAGCTCTCACAGATCTCTGGAACTGCCTCTGCTGTGTTTTGGAACAAAACAACGTTTTAACTGCTGTTGTCTCAAACTGCTTTCTCAGAACCTCTTCACCAGAATTTATCCGGCACTCCAGCAGCGCTTGAAAGTTATCTGGAGTAAAGAGACCTTCTGGGATTTCATCAACCTCATGTCCATTCAGAAGTATGTTTTGTTTTCCCATCAGAATCAACATTTCAAATAGAGATTTTAGGTATTCTTTGTTTTCCTTCTCTTCAAGGGTTAGAGGTAAAATGTCCTCATCTTGCCCTTCACCCCCTTCTTCACTGGGGTTCTGAGCATTGCTATTATTGGTTTCTTTATGTTTTTGTTCCTGCTCAGACTGTTTCAGTGTCCTGATTTCGTCTTCACTCAGTTCTTTTATTTGTTTTCTGTGTCTACTATGTGGGTTGTTCAAATGACTGGTAAGATCGAATATTGTTGGTATTGCATTATCTCAAAGAACTGTCCTATAAGGACTCGTTCTACAGATCATAGAGGTCGCAAAATGTTTGGCACACCATCGATAATGTTTATTTAGCTGATCAGGTGTTTTATCTTCTAAGTCTGCAGTCCTACAATTCTCCACCCACTTCTGGCATCTGGCCGGGTCCCGCGGGAACCTGAAGAAGACCCGGTCGGACTGTGTGCTCCTCCGCGCGCAGTTGAGGGCAGCGCCCAAGTTCGGCATCTTAGCCTGCCGGTGGGTCGGCCCAGGGTGGGCCCAGCCCTCCCATCCCTGCCTCCTCAGGGCACTCCGCCCGCCCTTCGGTGCCGGGGAGGGGAGCCAGGCGGGTCGGCTCCTCTGGGCCCACGCGCGGGGGAGGGGCGGCAGGAGAGAAGCCTACTTTCATGGTTTTTTACGAAAAAGTGCTATTGTAACTTTCCCTGTCCTTTGAGATGATACTACGAATAATACACAAAGATTGTTGGTATACAAAATAGAAATGTTGCTTCAGCGCAGACCAGATATTATCATCTCTCAAATCATCTTTTCTTGATTCTTCCAGAAGAAAACAGAAGTTTTCACAGACACACTGAGCTTGGGCCATATAAACCTGTAAACATTGAAAATACCTAGATTCCCATTTCCTTGAATAAATACAAGATAAGGAGCGGCAGGCTCAGTCATCTATTTTAGAGTGGCTCACCATGATTCTGGATCAGACCTCACTGCATCAAAATATTTATTGATTATTCTTATTTGTGCTTTTTCTCATCTAATGTAAGCTATAGTGAAGGTAGGAGGAGTAGAGAGCCCAAACCACATCTGTCAGTAAGAACTAGCAGCCATGATTCTGCAACTTTTGTTACAAAATCCCACATGTGAATTTACTTAAATCCTCTCTCTCTCTTACTGTGTCTCTGTTTTGATTTCGTACGGTAGTCAGGGTTTTGTTTTTTCCAGAGCACCTCCTAAATGAAGCATATTGAGGATATCTATTTGTGATCCCCCCTTCCGCTCTTTCTCCCTGTTTCTCTCTCTCTCTTTGTTTTAAATATGGGAACACATATGAGGATATACCTACCTCTGTGGGATTGGTTTATCACACTGGAATATGGAAAAAAAATTCTTCCAGCTTGTTGTTTCATTAAAGCTGCTAGGATGGTTCATTTTAAGATGCTATCTTTAAAAACTTGGGGAAAAGGTTAAAATAGGAGTTAAAATTGGATTACTTAAGAGCCAGAGTATTTCTGAAAGGACATTAGTCAACTAACAATGGGGAAGAGGTAAAATAAAGAGGGGAAGAGTGATAATATCTACTGGATTTCACAAAAAGAGAGTCATCCATGACGTTAGTGGACCCTTTAGTGCGAAATGAGTAGATTATGCACCGGGAAGCGACGCAGGTTGATACAATGAGCACAGACACGTATTTCAGTAACTGAGTTATGGTGAGAGCATGAGCTCTGGGAGACATATGGTTGAAGAACTTTTTAAAGATAAAAGTGTCTTGAGGATATTTAAAAGCCAATGGAATAGAACCAGTAGAGAGGGAGCAGTTGAAGTTTCAGGAACAAAACAGGAGTAAGGATGGTAACCTGTGAAGTGGTAGATGGACTGGTCTTGGGCAAAAAGAGAGACATCCAGTCAGTAAAAGGATGGTTTATTTCATGTAACATAATGACCTTCAGTTCTGTCCATGTCGTTGCAAATGACTGAATCTCATTCCTTTTTATGGATGAATAGTACTCCATTGTGTATAAGTGCAACATTTTATTTAACCATTCATCTATTGATGGACACAGGTTGCTTCCAAATCTTGGCCATTGTGAATAGCAATGCAATATACATGAGAGTGCAGATATCACTTAGGTAGAGGATATATTTTTAACTCAGATATTTGGGAGAAATTATTAATTCTTAATACTCTTCATTATTCCCCAATGTTATAATATGAAAGGAATAAGGAGCAAACACCACCACACACGAAGAACTTCAAAGAATACTAAACACAGAAAAAGTAATGGTTGCTAAATATTACTACGTGACAAGCAATCACCTAAGATTCTTTGGAGAGAAGTTCCTTCTAAGGGAATTTGCAGGATGCATCTCCAGTGATAGAGAGCAAAGGGGAATCTTTGGATAGATTGGTTGGAAAATTCAGATGGCATCTCATTCTCTAGCTGGATTCTTTCTAAGCTTCATAAACTATTTGGATCATCCAAGGCTATTTCAAGAATGAAGCGTGATGATCTTTGAGAGAACCTAATAAATCCATGGAGTTTGGAGAGCAGACGGTCTAGGTATGTGGCTCTCACGTGGAACAGTCTGAATTGGGGGCGGGGGGGGCAAGAGAGAAAGGTTTTGTAGGGTCTACCTCCAAGACAGAGGCCTGAAAAATTGAAGGTTGCCCTGCAAAGTAAGGTAGAGAGAATATCACCTATGACAGAGAATGGTAATGTAGAAGTCCCCACAGCCTTTGGATGTGTATCTCAGAGATAATCCAAAAAGAGCCTGCATCAAAGAAAGAGCAGCATTTGGGCATCTGCCCTACAGAAGGCCCCAGCAGCCAGATAACAACAGCAGCTTCCGTCAAACAGCAGTCATTTTCCTCCCACTGACCTCCAAAATTATTTTCTGATCAGTTCTCTTTGAATTCAGCCTGTTTAACCAACTGCTTTCTTCTTAATTTGCAGTAGTTTCTTGGATGGTCTCCTCATCCCCAGTCTAGCAGCTCTTTATGCAACATTTTCATTGCTGTCAATATTTTTTTAGAAAATATTGCCTCCAGGTGAGGCACGGTGACTCACGTCTGTAATCCCAGCATGTTGAGAGGCCAAGGGGGGCAGGAGTTGAACCCAGGAGTTCGAGACCAGCCTGGGAAACATGGTAACAATGCATCTGTACAAAAATTCAAAGAAAATTAGCCAGGCCTGTAGTCTCAGCTACTCGGGATGCTGAGGTGGGAGAATCCCTGAGGTCAGAATGTCGAGGCTGCAGTAAGCCATGATCACACCACTGCGCTTCAGCCTGGGTGACAAAAGTGAGACTCCATCTCAAAAACAAAAACAAAAACAAACAAACAAAAAAACCCAGAGAAGAAAATATTGCTTACTTGCTCAGATACCTGGCCTCTCCCATTTAAGGCTGAACTCTTCAGTATTCATATATGGTTTTCAATAATCTTTTCCTTTCATTCATTTTACAACCAAAAAGCATTTTGAATAGTATTAGGAGCCACTTTGAAAGGGAACATTTTAAAGGATCTTTAGGAATACACTTCGTTCCCCCAAAGTTCTGTGACCATGCAATTTTATTCCCCAAACTGGCCATGGATGTCACAACTATCTATCTATGTCAGTCTCTCAGTCTGAAGTGTTTCCATACCCCTAATCAAAATCCAACCCAACCTTCAAAGCTCAGCTCAAATATCACCTCTTCTTAAAATTGTTACCTGATTTCCACAGTTGGAATCAGTTAGTCCTTACCCTGCATTCCCTTGACCTTTTCTGTATTCTTTTGGTTTTGATCTTATTTCATTCTGTTTTATGTTATAGCTGTGCAGCATGGGCATCAGACAAAGCCCAAAATGTACATTCACTGTAAATTTCCAACATATCAAGGAATAAAAACAAGAACTTGGAAGATTCTAGTTGCATGCAAACTCAAAAAGCCCACTTGAGAGACGTTTCTGAGACCCTTGAACAAATACAGGGTCAAACAAACCTCCCACTCTGTAGGGAGTGAGGTCTTGAGATGGACCTGAGTGAGCAGTGTGGAAGAACTAGGACTGTACTGGGGCACTAGCAGAAGTATGTCAGGGATGAACTCAAGGAATCAAACAATAGTGAAAATACCAGCACCCAACAATGGCTTTAGAAGCCTCGGGTGAAGAATTTTTAAAAACTGAGCCTAATAAAGTGTTTTTATCTCTGGAAAATTGCAAGGGATACTATTTGGGAGCTGGTTAGGAGTTACTTCATTGGAGACAAGAAGGCTATTTCTTACCTAAGTTGAAGATGAAAGTGATGGAAAAGAGAAAGTATTGACAAGCATGAGAATATGGGCATGATACCAAAGAGAAGATGACAAATCCAAGTCATAGCAGTCAGCCTGTATGAGTGTCATGAGGGACCGAGCGATAAAGTGTGTGGAGTCAGTGTGTGTACAGGCAGAGGAAGTGGGACCAACAGGGCAGCTGTGACCGTGATGTTGTGGTGTCAGCAGCAGGGCCCTCAGATGAATTAGAGAATTCAGAATTACAGAAACAACCACGTGTGGCTTCAGTGAGGACATTCTAAAAGTCACAAGAAGCATTCATAAACCACTCCACCCGGGCAAGGGGTTTGAATTTGAGTTTTAGCTACTGCTCACTCCTATATCACAGCAAAGAAGAAACTGTACATAAAAGGTTACAGTTGTAGACACTTAATAAATATCAATTGAATAAATAATAAACATATTGTCATTTTCTGCTGGAAATTCTATGACCAGTTCTTGGAAAACGGCATATCCAGCAATTCTCATTTTCTCACTATATCCTTAATTTTCCGTATAGTGGCCATCTACATTTTTGTCCGCTGAACATGTCTCTTTCTCCTTCCTCTAGTAAATGCGACTCCCTTCTTTTGGGGAACTGGTTCTTCCCTGCTCCAACTATTTGAAGCCAGTGAGGCTGCCAGTTGTAGACACATGAACAAGCCTCGCAACCTCAACAGTAGCCTGTTGTGTTAGCATCAGGGATTGGTGTCAAGGATAGGAATAAGACTCAGATGTGGTTAATCAGAACTATTCCATAGGAATATTATATATGGAATAAGGCAGAGAGAAGCCCTGTCTTTGCTCAGTCATGAAGTTGTCATGTTTACAACCTCGGAGCTGCTGCTACCCGTCATGTTCTCTATCATGTGGGGGAAAACCTGTTTAAAGGAGGGGAGAATGAAGGCCAGCAAGGACAATATTAGGGGTGTGTGTGTGTGTGTGTGTGTGTGTGTGTGTGTGAGAGAGAGAGAGAGAGAGAGCGCAAGAGAGGGAAAAGGGAGGGAGAAAGAGAGAAAGAGAGAAAGGAAATAAAAGTTTTATTAGGAAAGTAGTAACTTGAATATTATTTTTCTGTTTATATTCTTTTTATTAACATTTTCATGCTGTTTAAACAAAAAAAATTTTTTAAATAAAAAGAAAACACAGGCCAGGCGCGGTGGCTCAAGCCTGTAATCCCAGCACTTTAGGAGGCCGAGGTGGGCGGATCACGAGGTCAGGAGATCGAGACCATCCTGGCTAACACGGTGAAACCCCGTCTCTACTAAAAAAAAATAGAAAAAATTAGCCGGGCGCGGTGGCGGGCGCCTGTAGTCCCAGCTACTCAGGAGGCTGAGGCAGGAGAATGGCGTCAACCCGGGAGGCGGAGCTTGCAGTGAGCTGAGATCCGGCCACTGCACTCCAGCCTGGGCTACAGAGCAAGACTCCGTCTCAAAAAAAAAAAAAAAAGAAAGAAAAAGAAAACACAAAGATACATATTAAAGCACATATTGGTAAGACACATGTGAAAGTTTATCATCAGTTAGCTGATCCAGGTTTGCCTATTTTAGACTGTTTATTTCCACTCTATAACCATGTGTGACACTAATGAAGATTCTAGCTTCATAGCCCATATGCTAGCTGACTTGTTTTCTGTAACATGCTGGAGTCCCACTGTAAATATTTAAAGCATGTCAAGCTCATTATCTACAAAAGAGATTGTGGACAAGAATACAGCTTTAAAACTCTCTTAAAACATTAGAGTGGGATAACAGAGTCATCATAAAACCATAAAGCCTTGTAAAATTCATGCTGACTTTTTCTTATTTTAGATTTGGCATTTTTTAATATCTTTCTGTTTCTTATTTCTGACTAGATAGTCCTGCTTAATATTTCTAAAGCAGATCATCATACTGATTCTTAAAAATCAATAAAACTTAAAGCAGAGGAGGAAGAAAAGCCAAAAACCTTGGGATGAAAACTAGGCAAGGAATATAATGTTGAAGAAAAGTAAATCAAAATTGTCTTGAACCACCAATAGATTTAAAAGTTGAATTATTCAGGGCAGCACGTTTTCTGTTTTCCAGCTCTATGCTGCAAGAATTGGAAACAGGAAACAGAGGCATTGTTATATATTTTTCACTGCCAGCATTTTGCTGCCACCACAAAGCACCCCAGCCTCTGTCCCTATTGCTAGTGGGCAAGAACCTCGCATAGAAAATAACAAGCAGAATCCTTGGTCTGTTTTTAAGTGATAAGGACACACCTTTAGACTTCTACAAAGAAACTTCTCCATCCAAACTTTCCCTAATTAATTTGTCTAATAATGTTATCAGGTAAGGTTTGCTTTCATCATTTTTTTCACAGTTAAAACACAGCTGATAACAAAAAGATTGGATGTAAGAAAGCGAAGAGTTTTTGGAAAATTCAGGCAATTCCCATAATTTCTCTCCAATTTGTGATATTTAAGTTGACATTCTCCACAATTACCCTAAAATCATATAAACGATAGACTATCTCTAATTTCATTATAAAATTTCATACCTCCTAACTTCATAGTTTTTTAAATAATTGGGACTGCCACAAAACACTGAATTCGGTTTGATTTTTCTTTACCCTTTTTCAAACAAACTCTATTTTTTTCTCTTTGAAATTTTCTACCCTTCATTTCATCAGGATGATCCATGTGATTTTTTTTTTCTTACATGTAGGCAGGACCAGTCTGTCTGTAGTCTGAGAAGCCCTAAAGAGACGCCTTGCCCACAATATTTTTTTTTCCTCTCCCAAGACTACTTTGTATTAAATCCCACATCTCTAGAAAGCTTCAGTTAAACTTCAGGGAAATAAGTACCTGGGAGGAAGAAGAGAAGTTGGAGAGGGCCAGTCACTTCCCTGGGAAGGGAAAGCCCAAAAAGAGAGCATCATAGCAACAAGCAAAGGAGACACTGAAAAGCTTTAGTGTCAAAAATGAGGTGAGAGTTTTCTTCAGATTTCAGTGATGTAGCACATGGGAGTGCACTGCCACAAAGCTTGGCATGACAAGCTCTATTACAAATGTTTCTGTCTTTCCTCCCTCCTTCCCGGTTCTCCACATAACAGAGAACGAGACTGATGTAGGATGCCACTTAAGACCCCCCAAAACACACACGTCCACATTTCCAACACTAATTTGGATGTAAGCTAACTCGGTGCTATGCTTGCAGCAGACTTGTTCTAGACAATACATGTCTAATGAAATAAGTTTGGAAAGACTAAAAGTTCCCGCTATATCTCTCAGCTAAAATTACATACAGATGCTGCTCAGTGCTTGTATTAGCTTGTAACTGTGAACAAATTATAAGGTTTTAAGATCACAGAAAAGTTTTTGAAGTTGAAAATAACCACCATTACAGACAAAATAACCTGTCACTTCTTTTCGAGTTCAAGGAAATAAAATGTTGGTAAGAAAACAAAACATTCTGGCTTTGTGCCAGAACATAGCATTACATTCTCTCACACGCTTCTAAAGTGCTGAAGTGTCAGCAAGTGGCTGTTTGTTTAAACCCATGTCCCTTAAAAATATTTAAGGTCATTTTAATTGACAATACGGAGTGTCTGGTATATATGCAATTATGTGCTAACTTGGTTCTAAAGGTAATAGTATCCAAACCTTTATTTCAACTGAATCAGACATAGTAATTGCAAAATTCATCTGCAAACTAAGAAAAGAAAAATATTTGATATGTATAATAAAGTGACAGCTATATTACATTTTAATTCTGCAATGTGTTTATTTTCCTGTTTTTTGTCATTTGAAAAAAACAATACACGGTATTTGGAATGTATATATAACTTAAAATTTCTGTCTCCAGATACTTTATCTTGTAAAAATAAGATGTAAGTTCAGAAAATCTACATTGCATTATTATTATAATAATGTGAGGTCAGAAAAAATGAGGTCTGATAACAATTTTGAGTATCAGTTTAATCATAAAGAAGAAATAACTGATATGAAATTAAAAGGGAAATTGCTTTTGCCAGCACTCTACCCAGAAAATATGCATTATAGTTCTCAAAGGGGAGAAAACCAGTTCTTTTGAGATTTCCCATCTGCAGCTGTATTCTACAGAGATTGAAAAACCATTGAAATGAATTGCCCCAAGGTTCAAGTCAAGGTTTTACTTTGAAGGGCACACTGAGGGTAAATTTTTGAACCTAATTATTATGCCACTTCAAATACACTCCTGCAGCGGATGGGTGGAACACAGCCATCTACACATAGGTTCAGCGTCTTAAACATGTACCCTTCTGACCCTTCTCAGTTCCTCTTCCTCGATGCCAAGCCATGCTGGCTTTTATTTTCTTTATTGCATCTTTCCTGTTCTCAAGGAGGAAAAACTAATGCAAAAGAGACTGAATCATGGTACCAAGTCCTTAGGCATGTAGATAAGCAGATAGAATTTATCAAATGTAGATTCTAAACCCTATACATTTTTTTGAATAATGAAAATCAAGAAAACAATTTGTAACATTCACTAGCAATATCGGGTCCATTACGATATGTCAAATATACCGGAAAGTTTAAAGTCCGAGACTACCTTCTGAAGAGTGGAATTGATGTATCATACCACTTAGCATAAGAACTATAGGTTAGCTTTGCCTTTGCGTTAACAGGTATTAATGCTTTGGGGTATTTTGGAATTGTATTAATTGATTTAAAGGTCACAAGTTCCAGATCGCACTCTGCCCTCAAAACTCTGTGTAATCTTGAGTAGCCCCCATGTAAGTTGCTTGTAAGTTACAAGTTACTCAACGCGTTTCCTTATCTATAAAGTAAGGAAGTTGAGCCAAATCCATTTCTAACCCATGGGTCAAAAACCCTTTCAGAGCCATGGAGTTACTGAATGGGATAAGGTAAATCAAATGTACAACTGAATAAATGCTACTATCACACAGGTATGTAGAATACTAGTGTCGTCAAATGTGTGCACATGCTATTGCTCTTAGTAACATATAAATTCACTTAAAAGTCTTACTGAATTCAGAACAGCATTTTGTTACTTTCATTTCCATTAACCATTCAATACTAAAATTACATGAGAGATCTGAAAAAAAATGGCATTAAAGAGAGCCCCCATAGGCTACTCTACAGAACAGCTATAGAAACTTTGAAATAGAGCAGCAAATGGGTATCTTTTTGTCCTGTAGCCTGTTTTCCACCCAACTAGCCAATGAAGGCCTTCACAGAGTATAGGAGTTATGGATTCTAACCAAGAATGCTTCAGACTCCAACTTAAACTAGGAACACCAAATATCTTCAAACATGTCTATTTCTGTTTCTCAGAGTTACCTATGAAAATAGTCATGCCTATAACAATTGCAACATTTTTCTTTGAACAGAAAGTTTAAGCTACAATATTCAATGTTAGAAAATAGTTCTGAGACTTAATATAAGAAGTTTGTGGTAATTCTTCTAGAATAAAAGGCTAAAATTGAGGAGATAATACAATTCTATAGAATTTTAACCAGGAAAATAAGAAAAACTATTTTCTGTATCCATTTGGATTCTTTAGGCATGATAGGTTTTCTTTTTTTTCTTTTTTCTTTTTTTTTTCTATTGTCTTATGTTAAAATGTATCTTTCCAAAATCAGAAGTGGAATAAAGTCCTTACTGGGGACACCAACTGATCAATTATCAAGACAATTATAACAAATTTTTCTTTCTTTGGATGATACTTCCACTGTCTATACATCCTCACAATCCCTTCAATGGAGTTTTCTCAGTGTCCCACCACCCACAAATCTCAGAGCTCCCAGATTCCTCTCCTCAGCTTAGAGAATGCTGATGCTCACCTTCCATCCACGCTGATTTCTTCTAGTTTGAGTTCATGTCGTCCCAGTAGAACAACCCAGTCCTCATCCGCGACTGATTCTAGGTCACTCCCTACTCAATTCATCCTATCCTACCATCAGAGTTATTTTTCTGGAACAGTTTACTTCTATTAACAGCTGCACTCAGATTTTGTTTAAATCTTCAACTATTCCCCATTAGCTTAAAGAGAAGGTCCACCCTACTTAACATAGCCTACAAAATTTCACAACCTAGTTGTGCACCTAATTATTTAGCCTCACCTCCAGCCAACTTAGTCTTACTGTATTAGTTGAATACATCATGTTTTCTTTTGCAATTCTTTTTCTTTCCTTCTGCTACTTACTGTGTCTAGATTATTTTCTCCCCAAAGCCTCCCCCCTCCTGTATCCCTTTTATTTAGTCTTCAAGATCCAGTCTTTCTTCCTATATTTAGCTTTCTCTTACTCCCTTCTCCAAAGCAGAATTAATTGAATCTCACATGTAACACTAACTGAACATCTGCTGTGTCTAATAATATAACAAGACTAGTTCTTACCATCCGAGAACTTTCAGACTAATAAAGCAGACAGTCCCGTATAAAAATAACGGCAATCGAGTTATGTTAGCTTTATGACAGAAACCAGTACAGCTGACCACAAAGAAGGAGGTGGTCAGTTCTACCAGAAAAAGAGAGAAGGGAACAAGAAAGCCCTCAAAGAGGAAATAGTAATTGAGCTGAATCTTGAAAGATCAATAGATATACAATTAGTAAATAAATAATCATCAAAAGAAGGGGGGAAGTAGAACTGGAAATACCATTTGACCCAATAATCCATTACTGACTATATACTCCAAGGATTATAAATCATTCTACTATAAAGACACATGCACATATATGTTTATTGCAGCACTGTTCACAATAGCAAAGACTTGGAACCAACTAAAATACCCATCAATGATAGACTGGATAAAGAAAATATGGCACATACACACCATGGAATATTATGCAGCCACAAAAAAGGATGAGCTCCTATCCTTTGCAGGGACATGGATGAAGCTGGAAACCATCATTCTCAGCAAACTAACACAGGAACAGAAAACCAAACACCACATGTTCTCACCCATAAGTGGGAGTTGAACAATGAGAACATATGGACACAGGGAGGAGATCATCACACACCAGGGCCTGTTGGGGGGTGAGGGGTTAGGGGAGGGAGAGCATTAGGAGAAATACCTAATGTAAATGACAGGTTGATGGGTGCAGCGAACCACCATGGCATGTGTGTACCTATGTAACAAACCTGCATGTTCTGCACATGTATCCCAGAACTTAAACTATAACAATAATAAATAAAATAAAATAAAGAGGGAAAGTCTATTCAGTCGTTCAATTATTCATTCATCCAACATTTATTGAGTGACCATGATATTCCAGGCACTGCACCGGGTGCTGAAAACGTAAAGATAAATAAACTATATTCTTATCCAATAAAAGACAGACAATTACATAATTATATCACAATGGATACGTTAGACAGCTCCCAGTAATAAGGAATCTGAACCAATTTCATTTTTGATGCTTGACTATTGACAGCTTTCATGCCCCACCCTACCCCTTTCCCTTTTGTCCCACATAAGGGAAAGATAAAAAGAAAGCCTTGGGGCTCCATTCCTTGGTGCTGGTGGAGAAGTGCAAACCATTCAAACCCAGTTCCTCTGGGAACACTCACTACAGCCCCACCCTCTCACCACAATAGAAACCAAAGCCACTGGCTTCCCTTTTCACTCAAGACATTCCAGAGCAGCCTTTATGCCTGCCCAGCTTTTTTTTAGAAAGTCTCATTATGTGAGCAATAAATATTTTCCTACCACTTGGATGGAGGGATGGAAGCATCTTCAGTCTCACAGTCTCATCATCCTGACCAATTATGGATGCGTGTTTATTGCCCTCCACAAAGCAACCACAAAACACCCCAATGATCCCTGTCACCTGGTATTCATGCCCTTGTATAATTCTCTCCACTTGAATGTGGGTTGAGCCTAGTAACTAGCTTCAAATAGAATACAGCAAAAGTAATGGGATGTCTTTTCCAAATTAAATGTCAAAAAGACTCTTCGTTTCTCTCTTGTTCAACTTCTATTGCTCTCTTGCTTGCTCTGATGGAAACCAGTTAGCTTTGAACAGGTCCACATCATCAGTAACTGAGGGAGACCTGTGGTCAATAGCCGGAGAGGAACTGAAGCCCTCAGTCCGTCAGCCCATGTAGAGCTGAATTCTGCCAATGACAATGTCAGGTGAGCTTTGAAGTGGATCTTTCTCCAGTTGAGCCTGTATATGAGACCGTTGTTCCAACCAACACCTTTGACTATAACCTTTCAAGAGACCGTGGATAGAGGACCCAGTTAAGCCATGCCTGGATTTCTGACCCACAGAAAGTGTGTTACAATAAGTGTTTGTTGTTTTAAGTCACTAGGTTTTGGGAGAGTTCATTAAACATCAATAGATAATTAACACGATGGAGTAGTGCAGTAGTGGTGAAAATGTACAAAAATATTGACACTTTGGGGTGATGGTTAGGGAAGGAAGGGTGGCTAACCCAGTTTGGACAGCATGGGTAAAACATGGAGGCCAAGAAGCCTGGTGAATCAATGAAATGTAGGTGCTTACAATAATTCAATGTGGCTGGACTAGAGAGACCGAGGAGAGTTTGTGGAGGGCTGAGTCTGGAGATATATACTGAAGCAGGATATGAGAGTGCTTTATAAGACCATGCGAAGTAAGCAGTTATTAAAGAATTCCAAACAGCACAACGACATGATCATATTTCTGTAACCTGAGCCTGAGCTGTTTTTTTACCTCAGATTTGGACATGTCCAGACAGGTATTGAGGGCAGGTGGCCCAGGACCTCAGTAATCTGTTTGCCTGAGTAGTCAAGAAACTTCTTGGGAGATAGTCCATCCATAGAAAGTAAGAGTTCCAAGAACTCTTGGAGTAAGTGACAGAAGAGCAGTGATTCTAAGCTTAGGAATGCAATGTCTGTTCCTCTGATTGTTCTCCTTCCTAGTCCCCAGGGACTGATGCCTCAGCCCCACGGAGAAGGAATTGCAATGACAAGCAAAGAAACACCTGTTCCACAAGATGCCCATGAGAACCTCAGATCCCAAGACAATATCATCAAATCAGCATTAAACATTGGACACCAACACTGATATTAGTGCCATGGCAAGAACTCCAGCAGAAGGCATTATTCTCTCTTTTCTTTGAAAGAACAAGACAGAAGAAAGAGTGGACAACAAGACCATTTCAGAGCACACATTAATTGTCACCAGCCACCCAGGCTTCTGTATTTGGATAAAAATTTGAGGGATCTAGAGCTTCCCACAGAGGGAGGGAAGATTTGGGAAAGAGAGAGACTGAGAGACAGAGAAAGAGAGAGGGAGAAACTATTTTTCATTAACAGGCTATTCTGTAGTACAGTTTAGATTTACAAAAGAATCGAACAGATAGTAAAGAGTTTCCACATGCCCACCCTCCCTGCGGTTTCCCCTGTTATTAACATCTTATATTCATATGCTAGATTTATTACAACTAATAAACCAATATTGATACATGGGTATTAACCAATGTTCATAGTTTAGTCATATTTTCTTAGTTTTCTTAGGATCCCATTCTCTTAAGACTCCATCCAGGATACCACATGACAACTAGTTGTCATATCTCCTTAGGCCCCTCTTAGCGGTAATGTTTTCTCGGGCTTTCTTTATTTTTGATGACTCTGATAGTTGTGAGGGGTACTGGCAAGATATATTGCAGAACCCTCCTCTCTTTAAATTTACCTGCTGTTTTCCCCATGATGGGTCTGGGGTTACAAGTTTTGGCAGGAGAAGTGCTATTTTGATATTGATGTTGTGTCCCCTTATTACCTCCACACTGCTTTGACCTGAGAAATATAGTGTATTACATTTGTATTTTGAAAGGATCACGATTGTGGCAAAAATATGAAGGAGCAAGAAACTAAGCAGTATGACCAACTTGAAAACTATTGCAACAATTCAGACATAAAGAGGATCTGGGCTGAGGTAACTGTGGTGTAAAAAGAATGGATGAGATAGATAAAAGATACATTAAGAACTTAAAAACCACAGAACTCTACAACCAATTGTATTGGTTGTGGATATATGAATGGGGAAATCTGTAAATGTGACTGAGAAGAAATGGTTGAAAATGTGAAAGAAGAACCAGAAAGAGCAGTGTGCCAGAGCCTAAGGAAAAGAAAGTCTCAGGAATGCTGTAGTAATTCAGACAAATGAGGACCAAGCAACCTTTGGACTGGAAATCAGTATGATTATTAGTCGGCATTATTAGGAAGGGCTAGAAAGTGAATTAGATGTAAGGAAATAGAAATAGTGTGCATTAATATTTCTAAGCATTCGAATTATAAAGGAAAGGAGAATGATGAGGGTCATAGCTAGAGATATATAGAATTGAGGATTTTTAATGATATATGAGACAGGAGCAAATAAAGAAAGATTGAAAATATGGCAAAATGAAAAACTGATCTTAGAACAGATGAAAATGTGGACTCATTAATGATAATCAGAGTTACACCCCCTGAATATCTATCTAACTGTCTCAGGTCCTGGGGTAGGGCTTTAATGCATAAATGACATTAACCTTAACACTCCAGGGAGGTAGGTGTGTGATTATTCCTATTTTATGGACAAAAAAGAACTAAGACATAAAGGAGTGTGAGCCAAGATTTGAACCTAAGCAGCTTAACTCCACATGGTTAATCATTGCTTTACATTGCTTCTCCAAAGCCTGGGTGGCAGCCTGAAACAGCAGAAGAGGTATCTGTGAGACGAAGGAAAATTAATGAGTGTGGGTGGCACATGAGTGGTTGCATAATAAATATTTGTAGGATGAATGGAAGAATAACAGAGTATAGTTAAAGATATGTAGCTATAGGGCCAGAAGTCAATGGAGGTCACAATTTATAGTGCTGATTACGTCACCATCGATGAATGTGTACTATGTTAGGCATGAACGATATAGCACTTTTTATTATGTTACAATTCTGTGTTTCACCTCTGTCTCCTCATTTATCTGAATCCCACTCCCTCAGCTACGAGATTGGTTGGGGCTAACCTATCTGGCCTGATTCCTTAGGCCAGAACTGAAAAAGACCAGGAAATGTCAGAAGCAAGTAGAAAACAAAGCTCAATGAAAACGTGAAATCCAATAAGCTGAAAATCAAAAATCCCCAAATAGATGGAAGGAGCAGAAGCAGGTTTGGAATTCAAGAGTCTGAAGCCCAGAATTTGAAATCCTGGGAGTCAAGCGCCAGGAGAGGGCTGGAAAAAATGATCTCAACAGATTACACCTTCTGAGTTTTATTTTTATCTGTCAGTCACGGTGATGAATGGCCAAACTGGCTATTTTAAAAGGTTGCAAGGGGTCAGATACCTCCAGGTAGCAAACATCCTGGGGCAACGGGCTACGTCTTTTTTTTTAAACCTGTAATTATGTCCCTAGTATCTGACACAGTGCCTGGCATAGGGAATGTGTTTTAAAAAAAAAAGACTGAATAGAATGGACTAATCAACTATGGGTTTGATTTAAATGTTTTAGGGGAGTTATTAATAACTATTTTGAGTTATAAGATATCTGAATTTGAACTTGATGATCTGAACTTGATAATGCAAATTTAAGCTACAATGTCACTTGAATTTGCATCTTACAGAACATCCCTGGCTTATCATTGGATGTTATTGACACATGTAATCTATAATCCTACTTAAGATGATAAATAATTACCCTTCAAAGGGAGCAATAAATAGAACCATAATTTATAAATTTATTAATCCTTCTTTCTAATTGCAGACAGCCACAGTGTTCCAAAACATTTTTACCAAATATATAATCAACCCACATGCATCTATCTGGTCTTCAGGCTTTGCCAAGCATATCAGTTAGTATTTGATCAGTGAAGTAGAAACACTGTAATTGCTATGTGATGAAGGATTTATTATAGATATTAAGCCTTAGGAAATTGTGGGAACTGATAAAGAAGTCTATGGAAACATATCATCTCTGCCTCTGGTGATGAGCCTGAAGTCACTGCAAGACAATAGGACTGACAGTCTGGATGTGAACTGAAGTTGTCTAAGGACAAACTAGAACCCACAACAATAAGAAACTCTCTCTCACTCTTTCTAATCTTGAGATGCAGTTGACACGCAGAAGGGATTCATTCATTTCTCCATGGAGCTGCACATGTGCATGGCTCAGGACCCCAAGAAGCTGCAGGAAGACATGAGGGGAGCAGGAAAAGCTGCAGGCCAGCTACAGCCCTGCACCAAAAAATTGGGCCAGTAGACCAGCATTGAGGTGCACAAGCTTCAGTCATGCCTCGCACCCCTGATGGACTTTCAAAGCATAGTTGCTACTGCTTTCCTTCTGCCTCCCAAATATCACACAAATCTCTGTTGAGGTAAATTCTAATCTGGAACCATACAGTAAAGGGATTCTGGGAAAAGTTGCTGCTTCAATTTGGCTGAGCAGACACAATATAAAACCACCATACTAAATCATGTCTATATGCTCTGCAAATTTGTGTTGGCCCCTCAATCAGGACCAATCCCACTCCAGGTGCTTTACAGACCACTTCCCTTTGTCTCCCAAGTATTTTGTCAGGTTGTTAACACACATCATCCTATTTCTACTCGAGGGTGGGCACAGCTAAGTCTCTGCTGAAATGTTTGATAGCCTGGAGTAATGGAAGTATGGCATAGCTCTAGAACTGGCTTGGCTCGCATGGCCCAGGAAAAGGAAAAAACAATGCTAACCCAATAAATTTCCTAAATTAATCTTAAATAACACCCTTTGTGGGATGCCAAAGTGATGTTGTTAGTATGTGAAATGTGACCTGACTCCTTTTTTAGCCTTTCCTGACATAAGATGAAGAAATCGTGTCTGCATTTCTTTTCTGCTGTGATGTAGTCTTGTGACTAGCTAATAACAAAGTCTGAGCAAAGAAAACTCTTCTTCATGTACGCAAACGCATACCTTTCAAGAATACTAATGCTCTTGGGCATTTGGCAGCTTAAGACCAGACTCGATAAAAGAGAGGGGAGAATTCTCTGTCTCCAGCATGGAATGGTCCTCCTAAAAATGTACAAAATATTTTTATTAAATAGAAGCTCTAACATCTCATATGAAACATTGCCTATCGAGTTCATGGTTGCATTGTTTTCTCCAAGAATAATGGGTGGATATTTGTCTTGTATTTGTGTAAGTAAAGCACTGCATCCAGTAATTCCCACAACCTCCACCACCAAATCAAAGTCTGTTCCAAAGTAAACTGACATCTCTACCTCTAGAAGCAGAAAACTGTTGGCAACTTTTAAAGATTCTTCTCTAATTAAAAAAATTTAAAGACTCAACCAGACATGCTATTGCCTATCTAATACACCTCCCTACAGAGACTCTTTCACATCTCTGATCCTCAGTTTGTGAAATGGGGATGATACCTTCCTTGAAGAGGTATTATAAGAAATAAATGAGATTTGGTATAATATTTTATGGCACAAACAACATATAGTAAGTACTTGTCTTAGTCTATTTAGGCAGCTATCAGAAAATGCCATAAAGTGAGTAGTTTATAAACAATAGAAATTTATTTTTCACAGTTCTAGAGGCTGAAAAGTCCTCGATCAAAGTACTGGCCGTTCGATGTCTGGTGAGAGTCCACTTTCTGGTTCAGAGATGGCTCCTTCTACTTGTGTCCTCACATGGTGGAAGGGAGAAGACAGATCTCTGGCTTCTTTTACAAGGGCACTAATCCCATTCACGAGGGCTCTGCCCTCATGGTCTAATCACCTCCTAAAAGGTCACAGGTCATAATACCATAACCATGGGGTTAGGATTTCCCTGTAGGAATTTAGGGAAGACACAAACATTCAAACTACAGCAGCACTCAATAGAATAGAAGCTATTGTTATTCCATATTACATATAATATTCATTTCAGACATGTATGTGTACAAACATATGGATGTATGTGTGTATGAATGCACTTCCTTGTATATTATCTATTACATATATCAGAGAAAAATAATTTTTATTTCCATATTGTGCACATATGTGAAAGAAAAAGAAACCCATCTGTATTAGGAGAAGGACATGGAGTGAAAGAGAGCAGTACTGGGTGAGGAAAAGTTTAGTGAAATGAAACAGAAACTCTCTATCAATTAACTGTAGTGAAATCTCACTTATGTTCCAGCTCAGACATACCACCAGATACGCTTGAAGAGTTTATTTGATGTCAAGTCTACTGAAATCCACTGCCCTTGATTTTTATTCTTACTCGCCATAGAAATAATACTAAAACTTTTGAGGACAGCGAGTTATGACAAATCTCCAGGGTTTCTCGTAAGAACAGGTGGTGTACTGTCTAATTTTTCACCTCATTTTTCACTTATGCTAAATCACAGCATGTATTTTTTATACTTAAATATGCAAAGTTGGAACAATGTTACTTTTTTCTGTCATTTCATATTCCTCAAATATTTTTCATTGTCTTCCAAAATAAGGCTATTTAAATTATATGCAGGGGGGAGGAATCTCTCCATTTATCATGCTTTTCTCACTTAGCAAATAATAAATAATTTGACTCATATCTAACGAATTCTCCCATGTGCCCACTGCTCTCTGAGTAGTTATTGAGATCCTTCTGTGTACCAGTCATTTTTCTAGACCCTGGAGAAGCAGGAAGAGGTATCAGTTTCTGACTCTAATAGATTATTAAGTTTACTACCAGGATATTCAATAACTATACAGTGTGACTAAAGATAAATACAAAATACTATGTGGTGAGAAAGAAAGAAAGAAATATTCTGTAGGGGACTAAGGGAAAGTTTAAAAATGTGTTACCACTGAGGTAATATTTTAACTGGTTATTGTTAGATAAATAGGAGCGGCTTAGACAGAAATTATAGAAAAGGGTTTTAAGCAGAGGAAATAGCCTAAGCAGTGGTGGGGAGAACTGAAAGACCATTTGGCTTCGTGGGTTAAGGGAAGTGATGCTCCAAGAAGGGAGTTTTTCAAATCAGAGGGAAACAAACACAGCAGAGAAATTTAGAAAGGCAGTCTAGGATGCAAGTGGAAGAATTTGGACCTTGTCCTATCAGCACAGAACCCTTCATAGATTTATTTTCAAAATATCGACTTAGCTCAAATATTCAAAAAGTGAAAAATCAAATAAAATGGTATGGAATTGTTATTTTTCTGTGTATTTCTTCCTCAATTTTAACCTGGGCACTATCTTTTACTAGGTTTCCATGTATTTAAAAGGTCTGCTGGTGGACTGTGTAACAAAGCCTCAACATGAAGAAATTTTCAATAATGCAAGTCTGGGAATAAATTCAGAACAGAACGCACCTTTCAGTTTTTATTTTAAGGTTCTCTATCATTACATTGTGAGAAGATTTGGTGGATGACCTAAAATATTGAGGAGTCTTTCTCTTCTAACTTACCTGTCAGTAGTGACTGTAAATTATTTGTAAGACAATATTTTTAGTAATCCATTAACATATAAGAACAATATGTTCCTTGGTCGGGAGGAAGGAATATGCATAAGAAGTGTGGAATAACAAAGTAGGGATTTTAAAGATGCCTGAGACTGATTTATCAGCTTTGATGCAATGTCTTTGAAAAAATAACAAGTAATTCCAAGCAATATTTAAAACAATCCCAGAAGCTAACACTCTCCCTCTGAAAAGAAGCTAAAACATTGATAGGAAGAATGCAAAACTGAAATAGACTTATTTTCCAGTGTCACCAAACTAGGGAAGAAGAGCAGGCCGAAGATATAATAAATTTTTAAAACTTCAATTTCAGAATTTCCAACAGTCATCTGTCATTAACTTTAATTCTATAGAAAAAAGTTAAATACATTTCAAATTGCAGCCATTTACATCCATTGACTCATATAAATTGATACAGGTATGTTTTACACAGTTGTTATTAGACTGTACATTTATTTTTTTATTCTCTACTTCTCCGAATACACATTTTATGCACAGTAATTTCTAATTACTGCAATATATTCTAATTAGGATTTCTAGTTGGCTTGACAATGTAGGTAAGAAGGAATTTCTACCATCTCCAAATAAAAAATTACTACAATTCATAATTGACTGGCATGTGAAAGCAAAGTAGACCAGGAATTAGGAGGCCATCTTTTTTTTTTTTTTATTTTTTTTTATACTTTAAGTTCTAGGGTACATGTGCACAAGGTGCAGGTTTGTTACATATGTATACATGTGCCATGTTGGTGTGCTGCACCCATTAACTCATCATTTACATTAGGTATATCTCCTAATGCTATCCTTCCCCCCTCCCCCCTCCCCACAATAGGACCCTGTGTGTGATGTTCCCCTTCCTTCTCATTGTTCAATTCCCACCTATGAATGAGAACATGCAGTATTTGGTTTTCTGTTCTTGCGATAGTTTGCTGAGAATGATGGTTTCCAGCTACATCCATGTCCCTACAAAGGACATGAACTCATCCTTTTTTATGGCTGCACAGTATTCCATGGTGTATATGTGCCACATTTTCTTAATCCAGTCTGTCACTGATGGACATTTGGGTTGATTCCAAGTCTTTGCTATTGTGAATAGTGCTGCAATAAACATACGTGTGCATGTGTCTTTATAGTAGCATGATTTATAATCCTTTGGGTATATACCCAGTAATGGGATGGCTGGGTCAAATGGTATTTCTAGTTCTAGATCCTTGAGGAATCGCCACACTGTTTTCCACAATGGTTGAACTAGTTTACAGTCCCACCAACAGTGTAAAAGTGTTCCTATTTCTCCACATCCTCTCCAGCACCTGTTGTTTCCTGACTTTTTAATGCTTGCCATTCTAACAGGTGTGACATGGTATCTCATTGTGGTTTTGATTTGCATTTCTCTGATGGCGAGTGATGATGAGCATTTTTTCATCAGTCTGTTGGCTGTATGAATGTCTTCTTTTGAGAAGTGTCTGTCTATATGCTTTGCCCACTTTTTGATGGGGTTGTTTGTTTTTTTCTTGTAAATTTGATTGAGTTCTTTGTAGGTTCTGGATATTAGCCCTTTGTCAGATAAGTAGATTGCAAAAATTTTCTCCCATTCTGTAGGTTGCCTATTCACTCTGATGGTAGTTTCTTTTGCTGTGCAGAAGCTCTTCAGTTTAATTAGATCCCATTTCTCAATTTTGGATTTTCTTACCATTGCTTTCTATGTTTTAGACATGAAGTCCTTGACCACGCCTATGTCCTGAATGGTATATTACCTAGGTTTTCTTCTAGGGTTTTCATTTAAGTCTCTAATCCATCTTGAATTAATTTTCGTATAAGGAGTAAGGAAAGGATCCAGTTTCAGCTTTCTACTTATGGATAGCCAATTTTCCCAGCACCATTTATTAAATAGGGAATCCTTTCCCCATTTCTTGTTTCTCTCAGGTTTGTCAAAGATCAGATGGCTGTAGATGTGTGGTATTATTTCTGAGGGCTCTGTTCTGTTCCATTGGTCTGTATCTCTGTTTTGGTACCAGTACCATGATGTTTTGGTTACTGTAGCCTTGTAGTATAGTTTGAAGTCAGGTAGCGTGATGCCTCTAGCTTTGTTCTTTTGGCTTAGGATTGTCTTGGCAATGCGGGGTCTTTTTTAGTTCCATATGAACTTTAAAGCGGTTTTTTCCAATTCTGTGAAGAAACTCATTGGTAGCTTAATGGGGATGGCATTGAATCTATAAATTACCTTGGGCAGTATGGCCATTTTCACAATATTGATTCTTCCTATCTATGAGCATGGTATGTTCTTCCATTTGTTTGTGTCCTCTTTTATTTCACTGAGCAGTGGTTTGTAGTTCTCCTTGAAGAGGTCCTTCACATCCCTCGTAAGTTGGATTCCTAGGTATTTTATTCTCTTTGAAGCTATTGTGAATGGGAGTTCATTCATGATTTGGCTCTCTGGTTGTCTGTTACTGGTGTATAAGAATGCTTGCGATTTTTGCACATTAATTTTGTATCCTGAGACTTTGCTGAAGTTGCTTATCAGCTTAAGGAGATTTTGGGCTGAGACGATGGGGTTTTCTAAATATAAAATCATGTCATCTGCCACCTGCAAATAGGGACAATTTGACTTCCTCTTTTCATAATTGAATACCTTTTATTTCTTTCTCTTGCCTAATTGCCCTGGCCAGAACTTCCAACACTATGTTGAATAGGAGTGGTGAGAGGGGGTGTCCTTGTCTTGCGCCAGCTTTCCAAGGGAATGCTTCCAGTTTTTGCCCATTCAGTACAATACTGGCTGTGGGTTTGTCATGAATAGCTCTTATTATTGTTAGATACATTCTATCAATATCTAGTTAATTGAGAGTTTTTAGCATGAAGCACTGTTGAATTTTGTGGAAAACCTTTTCTGGATCTACTGAAATAATCATGTGGTTTTTGTCGTTGGTTCTATTTATGTGCATTTATTGATTTGCGTATGTTGAACCAGCCTTGCATCCCAGGGATGAAGCTCACTTGATCATGGTGGATAAGCTTTTTGATGTGCTGCTGGATTCGGTTTGCCAGTATTTTATAGAGGATTTTTCACATCAATGTTCATCAGGGATATTGGCCTAAAATTTTCTTTTTTTGTTGTGTCTCTGTCAGCCTTTGGTATCAGGATGATGCTGGCCTCGTAAAATGAGTTAGGGAGGATTCCCTCTTTTTCTACTGATTGGAATAGTTTCAGAAGGAATGGTACCAGCTCCTCCTTGTACCTCTGGTAGAATTCGGCTGTGAATCCCTCTGGTCCTGGACATTTTTTGGTTGGTCAGCTATTAATTATTACCTCAATTTCAGAACCTGTTGTTGGACTATTCAAAGATTCAACTTCTTCCTGGTTTAGTCTTGGGAGAGTGTAAGAGTCCAGGAAATTATCCATTTCTTCTAGGTTTTCTAGTTTATTTCCCTAGCAGTGTTTATAGTATTCTCTGATGGTAGTTTGTATTTCTGTGGGGTCAGTGGTGATATCCTCTTTATCACTTTTTATTGAGTCTATTTGATTCTTCTCTCTTTTCTTCTTTAGTGGTCTTGCTAGCAGTCTATCTATTTTGTTGATCTTTTCAATAAACCAGCTTCTGGATTCATTGATTTTTTGAAGGATTTTTTTTGTGTTTCTATCTCCTTCAGTTCTGCTCTGATCTTAGTTATTTCTTGCCTTCTGCTAGCTTTTGAATTTATTTACTCTTGCTTCTCTAGTTCTTTTAATTGTGACGTTAGGGTGTCAATTTTAGATCTTTCGTGCTTCCTCTTGTGGGCATTTAGTGCTATAAATTTCCCTCTACACACCGCTTTAAATGTGTCCCAGAGATTCTGGTATGTTGTATCTTTGTTCTCATTGGTTTCAAAGAACATCTTTATTTCTGCCTTCATTTTGTTATGTACCCAGTAGTCATTCAGGAGTAGGTTGTTCAGTTTCCATGTAGTTGAGCGGTTTTGATTGAGTTTCTTAGTCCTGAGTTCTAGTTTGATTACACTGTGGTCTGAGAGACAGTTTGTTACAATTTCTGTTCTTTTACATTTGCTTAGGAGTGCTTTACTTCCAACTATGTGGTCAATATTGGAATAAGTGTGATGTGGTGCTGAGAAGAATGTATATTCTGTTGATTTGGGGTGGAGAGTTCTGTAGATGTCTACTAGGTCCGCTTGGTGCAGAGTTGAGTTCAATTTCTGGATATCCTTGTTAACCTTCTGTCTCGTTGATCTGTCTAATGTTGACAGTGGGGTGTTAAAGTCTCCCATTATTATTGTATGGTAGTCTAAGTCTCTTTGTAAGTCTCTAAGGACTTGCTTTATGAATCTGGGTTCTCCTGTATTGGGTGCATACATATTTAGGATAGTTAGCTCTTCCTGATGGATTGATCCCTTTACCTTTATGTAATGGCCTTCTTTATCGCTTTTGATCTTTGATGGTTTAAAGTCTGTTTTATCAGAGACTAGGATTGTAACCCCTGCTTTATTTTGTTTTCCATTTACTTGGTAGATCTTCCTCCATCCTTTATTTTGAGCCTATGGTCTCTGCATGTGAGATGGGTCTCCTGAATACAGCAAATTGATGGGTCTTGACTCTTTATCCAATTTGCCAATCTGTGTCTTTTAATTGGACCATTTAGTCCATTTACATTTAAGGTTAATATTGTTATGTGTGAACTTGATCCTGTCATTATGATATTAGCTGGTTATTTTGCTCACTAGTTGATGCAGTTTCTTCCTAGCATCAGTGGACTTTACATTTTGACATGTTTATGCAATGGCTGGTATGGGTTGTTCCTTTCCATGTTTAATGCTTCTTTCAGGATCCCTTGTAGGGCAGGCCTGGTGGTGACAAAATCTCTAAGTATTTGCTTGTCTGTAAAGGATTTTATTTCTCCTTCACTTATGAAACTTAGTTTGGCTGGATATGAAATTCTGGGTTTAAAATTCTTTTCTTTAAGAATGTTGAATATTGGCCCCCACTCTCTTCTGGCTTGGAGAGTTTCTGCTGAGAGATCTGCTGTTAGTCTGATGGGCTTCCTTTTGCATGTAACCCGACCTTTCTCTCTGGCTGCCCTTAACATTTTTTCCTTCATTTCAACTTTGGTGAATCTGACAATTATGTGTCTTGGAGTTGGTCTTCTCGAGGAGTATCTTTGTGGCGTTCTCTGTATTTCCTGAATTTGAATGTTGGCCTGCCTTACAGGTTGGGTAAGTTCTCCTGGATGATATCCTGAAGAGTGTTTTCCAACTTGGTTCCATTTTCCCCCTCACTTTCAGGCACACCAGTCAGATGTAGATTTGGTCTTTTCACATAATCCCATACTTCTTGGAGGCTTTGTTCATTTCTTTTTACTCTTTTTTCTCCACACTTCTCTTGTCACTTCATTTCATTCATTTGATCTTTGATCGCTGATACTCTTTCTTCCAGTTGATCGAGTCAGTTACTGAAGCTTGTGCATTTGTCGTGTATTTCTCGTGTTATGGTTTTCATCTCTATCAGTTCTTTTAAGGTCTTCTCTGCATTGATTATTCTAGTTATCCATTCATCCATTCTTTTTTCAAGGTTTTTAGTTTCTTTGCACTGGTTACGCAGTTCCTCCTTTAGCTCTGAGAAGTTTGATGGACTGAAGCCTTCTCTCAACTCGTCAAAGTCATTCTCTGTCCAGCTTTATTCCATTGCTGGTGATGAGCTGCGTTCCTTTGGAGGGGGAGATGTGCTCTGATTTTTTGAATTTCCAGCTTTTCTGCACTGCTTTTTCCCTATCTTTGTGGTTTTATCTGCCTTTGGTCTTTGATGATGATGTACTGATGGGGTTTTGGTGCGGGTGTCCTTTCTGTTTGTTAGTTTTCCTTCTAACAGTTAGGACCCTCAGCTGTAGGTCTGTTGGAGTTTGCTTGAGGTCCACTCCAGACCCTGTTTGCCTGGGTATCAGCAGCGGAGGCTGCAGAAGATAGAATATTGCTGTACAGCAAGTGTCGCTGTCTGATTCTTGCTCTGGAAGCTTCATCTCAGGAGTGTACCCCACCCTGTGAGGTGTGAAGTGTCGGTCTGCACCTCAGTTGAAAATGCAGAAATCACCCGTCTTCTGTGTCACTCACGCTGGGAGCTGGAGGCTGGATCTTTCCTATTCAGCCATCTTGGGTGTGCCCCAAGAGGCCATCTTTTAGTCCCAGCTGTATGTGTTGTTAATATCCCAAGTCACTTTACCGCAAACTATATTACCTTCTTCAGACTTCTTTTTCCCAATTTACAATAGAATGTCTGAAATTAATTCATGTACTAATTTATTTATCCATTCAACTAACATTTACTGGGTATCACATCTGCACCAGGTTCTGGGATACAGTTCCTGGGGATAAGTCGTGGAAAAGACCATCAGAAATCCCTACTCTCCGAAATTTATACATTCATGATGGGAAGTAAACAATAAGCCGGCCGGGCACTCAAGCCTGGAATCTCAGCACTTTGGGAGGCCGAGATGGGCAGATCATGAGGTCAGGAGATCAAGACCATCCTGGCTAACACGGTGAAACCCCATCTCTACTAAAAAATACAAAAAACTAGCCGGGTGAGGTGGCTGGCATCTGTAGTTCCAGCTACTTCGGAGGCTGAGGCAGGAGAATGGCGTGAACCCGGGAGGTGGAGCTTGCAGTGAGCTGAGATCCGGCCACTGCACTCCAGCCTGGGAGACAGAGCGACGAGACTCCATCTCCAAAAAAAATAAAATAAAATAAGCCAACAAGTAAATTTGGTAATTTCAGATAGTTATAAATGCCAGGAATGTAATAAAGAAAATCCAATAAGAAGCAAGGATTTGGTTTGGGTACCTGTGTACAAACTGACGTACAATGTATAATATACTTTGTCTTACAGTGGTTCATCTTTGGGAAGTGTGTCTTGCAATTAAATTACCCATGGTACAATTAGTGAAAACAAGATGCTTATAAGCATTTGATATTGTTCGTTATAGATTAGCTGCCCAACACAGGCAAATTCCCTTTAAAAATATAATTATAACCCAGATCATATAGACAGAATATTAACATGGACATGAAATATATTTAAGTGAGAAAGATAAGAAAAGGGTCATTCACTTGCTCCTTCTTGGGGCACCATGATGGATCAGAAGGGGGGTAATATTTGCCATGTTCTGAAAGGCAAGGTAGAGTCAAGAAGACTATGAATCCTGGGTTTTCTTTTATAATTTCCCTTAGACTATAAATATCTATGTTTCAATGTTTTTCTCTTGTTAAATGACAAAACTATTTGTCCCTTTTTATTGAGAGACAAACGTATAATCACCCTAAATATGAGATGATTTTTTGCTACTATGTGCACTTTGTATTTACAGAATCTATATTCATCTCTATAATGGAAAAATGCCACTGCATAATGTCACTAAAGAGTGATGATAATTTTAAAAAATAAAAAGCAGGTGTATGTTTTAGATCACAAACTCGAGAAACCCTAAGATCTTTTTTTTCTTTTTTTTTTTTTCCTGAAACTGTCACTCTGTCATCCAGGCTGGAGTGCAGTGGCATGATCTTGGCTTGCTGCAACCTCCACCTAAGGTCATTTTTGTCATAGCTGATTTGATAAACAAGTTGTGCACCTTCCCAACATGTATGTTTCCAGTAGTACTATGCAAAATGAACTAGAATTATTAAAAAAATGAAAAAGCAGTTCAACTTCTAGGTGGTGGAGGATGTCTACTTTGTTGATACATTTATTCACATAAGAGTTTTGGAAAATAATATTAAATTAATTATTTAATAACATTAAATTAACTATGCCCCATTCTCCTAGAATTTTAGCAAAGAAAGCATCTTCCCTTTATGTGGCTATCACATCAAATGTAAAAAATAAAAATAAAAAGTAAACTTTCTTTAACAGGCCAAATTACACTTCCTTTAAAACATGGGGCCAGGGTGGTGGCTCATGTCTGTAATCACAGCACTTTTGGAAGCCAAGGCAGGAGGATCATTTGAGCCCAGGAGTTCAAGACCAACCTGGGCAACACAGTGAGAACTCGTCTCTGCAAAAAATTAAAAAATGAGGCAGGAGGATCACTTGGCCCCAAGAGGCCAAGGCTGCAATGAGCCATGATCATGCTACTGCACTCCTACCTGAGTGAAAGAGTAAGACCCTGTCTCAAAAATAAATAAAATGAAACATGGATGGCTTGGCCCCCAGAATGCTAATCACACTAGCTTATAGCAGAACAGCTGCTGCCTAATCAAAGAGTTTTGGTCAGTACAACAGGACAGAGAGGAATAAATTTACCTCAGCCAAAGTGCCAGTGACAATGTAACTGTAGATAATATAATCCATGAAATTTTCAAAAGTAACAAAATTACTCTGAGAAAGTACCTCAAAGTCAGAGCCAAAGATAATACCACTAGATTTTTAGATCTAAAATTTATCTTCCACAGTATGGAAACAAAATATACATATTTAAATCATTTTAGATAACATTGTCCGGAAAATGATGAGTTTAAGACACTATTGTATTCATTTATCAATCTATTTGCAACCATAAATAATGACCCATTTTGCATTGAGAAAACTATGAAATAATTTTTAAAACAACTTTTTGGTATTATAGATATTCCAAAAGTAAAAGATGATTTGTTTTAAGACAAAAGCCTCTATTCAACTAGGTACACAGATATAAAATGAAAAAGTATCCCAGCTACGTAAAAAATACAATAGTCAGACGTGTGATTCTGGCTATGTTATAAAGAACACAGAGTATCATCCTGCATGCCATTGTCCACATGGGCCCCATGACAGGTTTTGGTACAATTGTGTATGTTTGTTGCCCTTCTTTTTTTTTTTTTTTTAAGTTTTAGCTTCAGGGAGCACACATGCAGGTTTGTCACATGGGTGTATTGGGTCGTACTGTGGTTTGGGTTTCCAGTGGGCCCATCACCCAAGTAGTGAACTACCCACAGATAGTTTTTCAGTTCTTGTCCCCCTCCCCTCTTTTGGAGCTCCCAGTGACTATTATTTCCATCTTCATGTTCATGTGTACCCATTGTTCCTTACTTACAACTGAGAGGATGGGGCATTTGATTTTATGTTTCTGTGTTATTTCACTTAGGACAATGGCCTTCAGCAGCATCCATGTTGCTCCAAAGGACATGATTTCTTTCTTTTTTATGGCTGTGTAGTATTCCATGGTGTATGTGTACCACATTTTCTTTATCCAATATACTGTTGATGGATATTTAGGCTGATTCCATGACTTTGTTATCAGGAATGATGCAGGCTTAAACAGGACATTTAGGAGCAAGCATTTATCTTTTCTTTCAATTCTTTGCTCTTTGCTAAAGATACACGGGCACAGTGAAGCGTCATAGCATGGGCAAAACTGAAGACAGGGTCGAATGGCCTAAATAACTTTCAAACCAGCTATGCTACTACTGAAGATTGTAAAGAGCTATCCACTTACAGAATGTTTGAATTTACTGTGCCTTTCCACCTTGAATTCAAAATTAATTTGTACCTCATTTTGTCTATAAATATAGAGCTTGGAGTTATTCAGTGGATAGTTTTCACCTTTTCTTCCAATTTAAGAGAGTGCATCTTGCCCTCGTTGTCTTCAGATCTCCCACTATTTGACATGGCTGTAATTTTGTACATAACAACGATTTTCAATATGTGGAGGTAAGTAAAAGGCTACAGTGTTTTCTTTCCCAAATTGTGGAAGTAAAACAAGTTAATAATATATCTTCTAATCTTAAAATAATACCTTGTTTTTCTGACATGCTTCCATGACAATAACAGAGACCTGCCCTCTAATGTCACATTAAATCTGCAGAGCAAATATTACACATAAAATATTTCAAAGGTATGTGAAAATTTTCTTAACCCTTAGGTTAGCCAAATAATAGTTGATGGTCAACAGAATTCACCTTTATTTAGTCCTTTTTCTTTTAATTTGCTGCTACTTCTCTCCTATTCTCCATTATTTTCTTCTTTTGAACTATTCTAAACAGACTGCTCACATGGATCTAATACTGGCTGTTTGTGTCAGTCATTAACAGTCCCTAAAAACAGTATAATTGCTTTTAACTCATAGGTATCTTCATAATTTCGGTTGCTATCATTGTTCAAAAATATGGGCTAGTAACATGTTATAAATGCTATGTGTTCTTGAAATATTTTTGTTACATTTTGTGGAAGACACAGAAGCACCAATGCGGAATTTAAGAAGAGAGAATGAATCCATGTTCTTGGTGGAGAATGTCAGGCATGTGGAGGTTTATACTTGGCTTGTCTGATGGCTACTTTGACTCCTGCTGAGGAGGTGTTGTAAAGGCTGATGAGATAGCAGCCCATACAAGGCACCAAGCTGGAGCCAGAGACAAACCAGGCCCACCCACCCTGTCTAGACTTTATAGCTTTGATTTTGTTGTTTCTAGTTATATTGTTGCACAAACTTGTAGGAATTGAGTCATTTTGTGATAATTTAATAGTATATTGATTTTAAAAGAACCAAAGTAACAGGGAACGGGCTGTATGAATGTACAGATGTTAACATTTTATAATTTAAAAGTAAAAAAATTATCTCCATACACCACAAATGTACATTTTTCTCTAAGTATCCCATTAATCTAGGTATTCACCAGATTTCAGCCTTCAATCCTCATTAATCCTCAACCTCACAATCTCCATGGGGGCAGCTTCTGTTCTCATGACTCCAGTTATATCAGTAGATTTATAATCTCCAAATCTGTATCTTGAACTGGTCTACTCATTTGAGCTCCAGACCCATATATGTGACTGCCTGCTAAATATCCTGCATCTTTCCTACTTTACATTTCCAAATCTGAATGAATTCCACCTCCACTACCCATAGTGTTCTTTATCTTTGTACGCTGTCAGCAAATGCCGTCACCATTCACCTAATCATCAAAAGCAACACTGAGGTCTTGGCTTCTTTCTTCTTCGTCACCTCAACGCGAACAATTCTGGTCTTCTAAATTCTTTTCGTATCTAGATCTCAAAGCTGCCCATTCCCTTAGACAATTCCTTTATAATATACTAGGATAGCCCAAGATCCTAGAAGACTACTAGATATAGACTCTCAGTTATGCTTTCAATAAATATTTGTTAACTGCTTGATCACCCAATTCACCAAGTAGAATACACTTAATAGATCTAATATAGATTTTAACCATTTTATATATCATTTGTTTAGCAAATTTCTCACATACTCATGAGGCCAGATTTTTGATAAGACACTGAATCATAAAACGATGCTGATCAAATCCATAGAAAATATTTCTACTCTATTTACTATAAGCCAGAGATGTATTATATCAGAGTTCCATTGGCACATGGATTTCATCTTCTTTTGAGTACTCAGGCTGAGCAAAAATTACTAGAGAGTGCAAGGGAATAGAAGAAGTTGGACAGAGGAGAGGATTTGGGGTTATTTAACCTTATTTTTCGTACCTTCTAAAGTCAGATTTATCTACATTCAGTATAGTTTTAGATCTACAAATTGGTATATGATCTTGACAAACCAGAAAAGAAGAAAGAATGTGTCAGCAAATTTAGTTCTGTCTTGACTGAACGTTACCTTGTTGGAATTGTCCTTTTGTGTGCCATCTATTTCTTCAACATTCTAAATGTAAGAGGTATGCTGCTTGTGTTAGCATTGATATGATCCCGGAATTGTTAACTCTACATTTTGGCCAAACCTTTGTTTTCCATGATAAAAGTGTCCAAATCCACCTGAGATATTGAGCTTACCCCCCAATCACAGCTAATGACCTTTTTCTTTGGACTATCTTTGACCCTCACCTTTGGTAATGATGAGTGACTAGGGAGAACTACTTGGGGAAAGGTAAATTAGCTTCACATTCTTTATATTTAATCTCAAAAGAAAGTCAGATTTATATATTCCCTAAAGAGACAGACCAGCTCCTAGGCCTACAAGAGGTGAAGATAATTTCATTAAATGTATTAACTTATTGATACTCAAAGTGTAGTTTACAAACCAGCTATACTGACATAACTGCTAGCTTGTGAGGAATACAGTATCTAGGGCTCCATTTCAGATATACTGTATTATAATCTTTTTACAAGATCCCTAGGTGATTCTAATGCATATTAAAGTGAGATGAGCTGTATTAAATATCTCAAACAATAATGTATCAAACAAGGAATATTGATCAATTATGAACACTATTTTTAAAATGCTTGTCCCAGAAGAAAATGATCAGAATCTATTCCAGTAGAGTTTAAAGACGTCAGTCTTAAAGTATTTGCATTGGCAGAGTCATTCCTACTGTGAGCTCATCCTCTATAAGCATTTCTCCAAAAGTAATATATGCCTAGCATTTATATCTGTCCTTAGGAGGTGGAGGAATGAGGAATCACAAACCCACTTATGATCAAAGACATCCTGGATTAGATGTGGGCACCTTAAAGCACTGATTAAAGCTCATGAGCTCCTTATTCACTCTATATGGTTATTCTTATTATAGCAAAAATCCTTATAATTTTTTATTCTTCTTATAGATTCAGCAGAGAGCCTTATTTGACATCTAATTAAACTGTTCCAACTCTGAACTCTTCATCAGTTTGAACAATTCTTGTGTGACTCTTTTTGCCCATAAAATTTGTCACTGTGTTTATATTTAAGTTTGGAAAAACTCAAGCCTATAACAATTTATGACAATTAGATGTCCAGTGCCTTGGTTTCTTACTCTCTTTCTTCCTTTTTATATAGTCTTTATTCTTTTCTTTCATTCTTTTCATCCTTCTTTCTTTCCTTTCTTCCCCATCCCTCTCCTTCCCTTCCTCTTTTTATTTCTTGCTTTCTTCCCTACTTCTTTCTTATTACTTCTAAACCATTAATACAGTAAATATCTCTTTGTTTAAACCATTGTGCAATCTACATACTTAGGAAATATAATATAAGAATTTCCCTTGTACATTCTTCCAGATTGATAAACAGTATCCTCAGAAAATATGACTGCAATTTTCTGTATCAGATGAGATTAGGGAATAAGGAATGTCAAACGGTTGGGATCAAGGAATAAAATATCCATTTGCCAAAATCATTGTTTTAAATAAGGCAAATCTTTGTGTCAGGCCCAATGTCCATTCATAAGAAATAATAGAACTTCTCTTTTGATAATCGAATGGTGAAAATTCCCTGCACACTGGCAAGCAGTGAAGAAATGTTGCTTCAAGCAGGATTATAGATGCCTTTAAATCATACCGGGTAAGGCTGCCTATGTAAAGAACTAGTTCAAATTTTTTTTTAAAAGTCATGTATATTGAGAGCAAGTGGGTATGACAAAAAGAGCGTTAAACTACAAGCTGGCAACTCAGAGAGCTAGTCCTAGGTTCTGCCATTCTCTGGCAATCACTGATGAGTTACTTCAAGTCTTGGACCCTCATGTATTCAACTGTAAAATGAGAAATCGGATCTTTCTAGTCCCTTCCAATTTCAATATCCTTTTTTCAATGATTTGTCATAAAAACGATGTCAAAAAATAGTAGTGAGGTTTAAATGAAATAAGTGAAGAGAAAAAAAAGGAATATGAAAGAGAGTGGGTTGAAGTATGGAATGAAGTCGTTCCATACTGCTATGGATAAATATACAGCTATATATAGCTGTATGAATGAATAAATATACATCTATTTATTTATGAACAAATGAGGTCAATTTAACAGGCAAATTTTTGCTATGCTTGTGGTCTATGGGTGTTCTAAATATGACACAGTCTTTGCTCACTGGCAGGTCAGAATCTCATCTGGTCACTAGGCTAAATTTCAGCAGTGAGCTTGAGATCCCACAGAACATGAAGGGTGTGTTTTCAGGAGATGATATAGATTCCTAGGGACCATTACTACAGAGAGAAGCACTCTCTGTTCTGTTTCACAGATGCTGCTTGACAGCAAACACACAAGCATTGAGTATATTACTTGTTTTTTCCTGTGCTTTCTATGTGAATGAAAGGGGTCGAGAAAGCAGAAAGTATCAGTAAGAGTTCTCCTAATAACTCCAAAATAGATTCTGACAGTTTGAGAGAAAATTAAGTTTTTAATTTCATCATTTCATTCTTTGAGTCTCAGAAGACTAAGACTCTCCTTCCTCTTTCTTTCTTTTGGTTTTTTTTTTTTTTTAGACGGAGTCTTACTCTGTCTCCCAGGCTGGAGTACAGTGGTGGAAACTCAGCTCACTGCAACCTCTGCCTCCCAGGTTCTAGTTGTTCTGCCTCAACCTCCCAAGTAGCTGGGATTACAGGCATGTGCCACCATAAGCCAGCTAATTTTTGTTGTTGTTGTTGTTGTTGTTGTATTTTTAGTAGAGAGGGGGTTTCACCATGTTGGGCAGGCTGGTTTCAAACTCCTAGCCTCAGGTGATCCAACCATCTCCCAAAATGCTGGGATGACAGGCATGAGCCACTGTACCTGGCCCCTCTTTTTCTTTCAATGTATTTATTTTGGGAAAATTATCTTGAAACTTTGAAACTTTCCCACTTAACTACTCTATGATTTCTGCAGAGTCTGAGTAACTCCCAAAATTCAAAGATCACAGTTCTTTACAAGTCCGCTCAGTATAACATGCTTGTGTTCACACAGAGAAATGAACTGTAGTATTTCATGCTCGTTCCGAGTGTTAACTGTTGGCGGAGCAAAACTGTCGGTAATCCTTTCCCCAGCTGCAAAATAACCTCTGGGTATCATATCATTAGATCTAATGACAATAAAAATGCACAATAACTTAACAAATCTACAATTAATTAACTTATTAAGACAAAAAATTAAGATTACCGAAGTTTCACATGCTGATATCAAATGATCTTATTTATAGAAGGTACATATTAAATTTGTTTGTTATATCACACGAAATTTACGTTAAATTTAACTAACTTCATCTGACAGTGGTTTATTTGGCTAGGATGCACAGTAGTATATACTTGCCAGGAAGATTGCTGTTTAATAAGCAGAAAATAATTGAAAGCATAAATGTTTGTGGAGGACTGGAATGTTCTACACTAAGACTAAATTTCACTGATGTATTATTTTTAAATTATAACAGCAGTTTGGAATGTCAAGTGTCTGATGTACCGTGTACTATGAAACGATACACAAATACCCTCTATTTTGAGACAAGTCTAGTAGTTTTAGTCTTTCCACTGCCCCCCAGAGGGGGTAAAAACAACAAATTAAAGGAAAAAAACTTCTCTACAGTCAGCTACTATAAATCAACATTAGGAGGAAATTATTCTGCTAAAGGGTTTCTTCAGAAATTTGTGTGTGGAAACCATCAGCCAAAGCAAAACAAAACAGAAAAATATAGAGAGAAAATTTTTAAGTGACAAAGAAATCCTCAGCTGGAATTTATACTTAGCAAGTGTGCTAGGGATGGGGTGTCAGGCAGCTGTATAATGCATGCTTTCCTGGTGTAAGGCAGGAAATGGAGCATTTCTAAGCACATCCCATTACTTAAATGCATGAAAGCACTCACTGGAACAGCTGGGTTTTTTTCAAAGCTTTTACCCTTCATTTAGTCTGGATAAAGTAACTCATTTTAAAGTTAATTGTAGGTTGCTCTTAAATACAGTGTGAGGGGTCTCCAATTTATGATTCTCCTTTTCTTTATGGCAAAGATAAAAGTACTGTGTGTGCATGTATATGTATGTGAGTGTGTTTCAGTTGAAAGGCTTTAATATGTTTATTTCCTAGAGGATACTAATGGTCTTCTTAGGAGAGATATATTTTTGTTCTATTGATATGTTTCTGGGTAACCCTTTATTCTTTCTTCATTTTAATATATGTTTTATGCTTATCACTCTTCTAAGCAATTCTCAATAGAGTTTGATCAGAAAACGTGATGCCTTTGATCAGAAAAGGTGTTTCCACTATTTTACAGTCTAATAAAAGCTATTTTTCAGAAAATAAACATTAAAAGTTTATTAATGTCACTGTACACTGCCAGTGGGAGATATAGATGCAAAAGTTCTGGTCATCAACTTTCAGGAGGCTTATAAATTAATCTACAAGATAAATTTTAGGTAAATATTTTATGTATAAATATACAAACACATTATATTTGACTTCCACATTATATAATGGCACATATAATGAGGGAAGTTACATTTATATTTATTCTTCAATGCTTTTTAAATTTTTATATTTTAAGTTGCCAATAAAAAGTGTATACATTTATCATGTATAATACGTTGTTTTGAAATACAGTATGTATACGTTGTGAAATGACTAAATAGAGCTAATTAACATATGCATTACCTCACATACTTATCATTTTTCTGTGGCGAGAATGCTTAAAATCTACTCTGTTAACATTTTTCAAGAATACAATACGTTCTTATTAACTATGGTCACCACATTGTACAGTAGATTATGGTAGATCACTTGAACTCCAATCTACCGGAAATTCTTTATCCTTTAACCAACATTTTCCCATAACCACTATTCTATTTTCTACCGCTATGAGTTCAACATTTTTAGATTCCACACATAAGTGAGATCACTTGGTATTGATCTTTCCATGCCTGGCTTATTTTACCTAACATAATGTCCCCTAGGTTCATCCATATTCTTAAAAAATGAAAAGATTTCATTCTTTCTTCAGGCTGAATAGAATTCTATTGTGTGTGTGTGTGTATGTGTGTGTGTGTCTGTGTGTGTATACACATACCACATTTATATATATATATGTGGTATGGTGTACATGCCACAATTTTTAAATCCATTCATCCATTGACGGACACTTAGGTTGGTTCCATGTCTTGGTTATTGTGAATAATGCCACATTGAACATGGGAATACAGATATCACTTCAAAATACTGATTTCATTTCCTTTGGATATATACCCAGTAATGGAATTCCTAGATCATATAGTAGTTCTTTATTTAATTGAGGAACCTCCATTCTGTTTTTCATAGTGACTGTATTAATTTACATTCCCACCAGCAGGTGGATTCCCTTTTATTCACATCCTCTCCAACATGTATCTTTTGTCTTTTTGATAATAGCCTTCCTAATAGGTGTGAAGTGATGTATCCTTGTGATGTGAGTTTACAAATTTCCATCATAATTAGTAATATTGAGCATTTTTCATATACCTGTTGGCCATTTGTATGTCTTCTTTTGAGAAATGTCTATTCAGATCCTTTGCTCTTTTTAAATTGACTTGTTTTCTCACAATTGAGTTGAGTTCCTTATGTTTTGGAAAGTAATCTTTTAACAGATATACGGTCTGCAAATATTTTCTCCCATTCTGTAGGTTGTCTCTTCGCTCTGTTGATTGTTTCCTTGGCTGTGCAGAAACTTTTTAGTTTGATGTAATTTCATTTTTCTATTTTGGCTTTTGTTGCCTGTGCTATTAAAGTCATATTCAAAAAAGTCATTACTTAGACCAATGTAATGGAACTTGTTTTCTTCTAGTAGTTTTACAATTAAGTCTTTAATCTATTTATAGTTGATTTCCATGTGTGGTATGAGATGACAGCTGAATTTCATTCTTCTACGTATGGATATCTACTTTCCCAGCATCATTTATTGAAGAGGCTGTCCTTTCCTCGTTCTGTGTTCTTGACATCTTTGCCAAAGATCAATTGACTCTAAATGCATGAATTTATTTCTATGTCTTTTTTCCATTCCCTTGGTCTATGTGTTTGTTTTTATGGAAATATCACACCATTTTGATTACCGTGGTTTTACAGTATATTTTGACATCAGGAGTATGATGTCTCCAGCTTTGTTCCTTTCGCACAAGATTGCTTTGCTATTCAAGGTCTCTTGTGCACTCCATACAAATTTTAAATTTGTTTTTATGTATTTCTGTGAAAAATGTCCTTGCAATTTTGATAAAGATTGCATTAAATCCGTAAATTACTATACATAATATGTACATTTTAACACTATTAACTCTTTCATCCTATCAACATGGGATATCTTTTCATTTTTTGTGCCTTTAGTTTTTATCAATATTTTATAGTTTTCAGTATACAGGTCTTTCATCTCCTCAATTAAATTTATGCCTAAGTATTTTTTGTAGCTATTTTAAATTGGATTATTTTCTTGATTTCTTTTTCTGATAGTTCATTGCTAGTATATAGACATGTTACTGATATTTGTATGTTGATTTTATATCCTGCAACCTTACTGATTGTGTTTATTAGTTCTAACTGGTTTGGGTGGAATTTTTAAGGTTTTCTACATATGAATTCATATCATCTGCAAACAGGGACAATTTAACTTCCTCCCCTTCTATTTGAATGCCTTTATTTCTTTCCCTTACCTAATTGCTGTGTGTAGTAATTCCACTGCTATGTTGAATGTAAGTGATGAGAAAGTATTCTTGTCTTGTTCCTGATCTTACAGGAAAAGCCTTCAACTTTTCACCATTGAATATGATATTAGCTGTGGGTTTGTCATATATGGCCTATATTGGGTTGCAGTAAATTCCTTCTATACCTAATTTGTGGACAGTTTTTATCATGAATGGATGTTTAATTTTGTCAAATGCTTTTTCTGCATCTATTGAAATGAGTTTGAAAGTATTGCTTATTCTTCATTTTTCTGGGGAGAAGTTTGAGAAGGATTTGTATTTGTTCTTCTTTAAATGTTTAGTAGAATTCAGCATTGAAGTCATCAGGTCCTGGGCTTTTCTTTGATGGGAATCATTCTACTATTGATTCAGTCTCCACTCACTATTGGTCTGTTCAGATTTTTTATTTTTTCATGATTTACAAATTAATATTTAATGATCAAGTTATATATTATATTTCAAGGGCAAAAATATGTTTTGCTATTACTTAGTGTAGAACCATCAGAAACTTCCATCTATATTGCTTTATTTTATAGCTATATTAAGGTATGAGTGAGGTCAATAAAATTCCCATATTTAAATTTTATGATTTAATCATCTTTGACATAAGTATATACATGTGAGATCCTTACCGCAATCAAGAAAAACATTTCCATCAACTCATATGCCCCTTTGTAATCCATCCCTTTCTCCACCCCTCTCCCCAATTATCTGTTTTTTGTTCTGTAGATTAGGTTACATTTTCTAGAATTTTATATAAATGTAATCATAGAATACATACTCTATTTTCTCCAGCTTTTTTCATTCAGCCTAATGATTCTGTGATTCACCCATGTGATTGTTTGCATTCATTTGCCTTTTTTTAACTGAAGACTAGTATCCATTTTAGGTCTAAACAACAATTTGTTGACCCATTCTTCTTTTGATTGGCTTTTGGGTATTTACCAGTTTGAGGCTTCTATAAGTAAAGCTGCTATAATGTATCATGTACAAATCTTAGACTTTTTATTGACTATCTTCCTGGGAATTAAAAGGTAGAGTTATATAGTATATGTATGTTCATTTAAGAAAGTACCAGACTCGTCCAAAGTAGTTCTATCATTTTATATCCCCTTCAGCAGTAATGAGAATTTCAGTTGATACACATCCTTACCAACACTTAACATGGTTACTTTAAAAAATCTCCACCCAAATCAACAGAATATGCATTCTTCTGAGCAGCACATTACACTTATTCTAAAATTGACCACATAATTGGAAGTAAAAGACTCCTTAGCAAATGCAAAAGAACAGAAATCACAACAAACTGTCTGTCAGACCACGGTGCAATCAAATTAGAACTCAGGATTAAGAAACTCACTCAAAACTGCACATCTACATAGAAACTGAACAACCTGCTCCTGAATGACTACTGGGTAAATAACGAAATGAAGGCAGAAATAAAGATGTTCTTCTAACTGGTGTGAGATGGTATCTCATTGTGGTTTTGATTTGCATTTCTCTGATGGCCAGAGATGACGAACATTTTTTCATGTGTCTGTTGGCTGTACACATGTCTTCTTTTGAGAAATGTCTGTTCATATCCCTTGCCCACTTTGTGATGGGGTTGTTTGTTTTTCTCTTGTAAATTTGTTTGAGTTCTTTGTAGGTTCTGGATATTAGCCCTTTGTCAGATGAGTAGATTGCAAAAATGTTCTCCCATTCTGTAGGTTGCCTGTTCACTCTGATGGTAGAATGGCAATCATTAAAAAAGTCAGGAAACAACAGGTGCTGGAGAGGATGTGGAGAAATAGGAACACTTTTACACTGTTGGTAGGATTGTAAACTAATTCAACCATTATGGAAAACAGTATGGCGATTCCTCAAGGATATAGAACTAGAAGTACCATATGACCCAGCCATCCCATTACTGGGTATATACCCAAAGGATTATAAATCATGCTGCTATAAAGACACATGCACATGTATGTTCATTGCGGCACTATTCACAATAGCAAAGACTTGGAATCAACCCAAATGTCCATCAGTGACAGACTGGATTAAGAAAATGTGGCACATATATACCATGGAATACTATGCAGCCATAAAAAAGGATGAGTTTGTGTCCTTTGTAGGGACATGGATGCAGCTGGAAACCATCATTCTCAGCAAACTATCGCAAGAACAGAAAACCAAACACCGCATGTTCTCACTCATAGGTGGGAACTGAACAATGAGATCACTTGGACTTGGGAAGGGGAATATCACACACCGGGGCCTATTATGGTGAGAGGGAAGGGGGGAGGGATTGCATTCTGAGTTTTACCTGATGTAAATGACGAGTTGATGGGTGCTGACGAGTTGATGGGTGCAGCACACCAACATGGCACAAGTATACATATGTAACAAACCCGCATGTTATGCACATGTACCCTAGAACTTAAAGTATAATAATTAAAAAAAAAGAAAGAAAGAAAAAAAAAAGAAATAAAGATGTTCTTTGAAACCAATGAGAAAAAAGACACATCATACCAGAATCTCTGGGACACATTTAGAGCAGTGTGTAGAGGGAAATTTACAGCACTAAATGCCCACAAGAGGAAGCATGAAAGATCTAAAATTTACACCCTAACATGACAATTAAAAGAACTAGAGAAGCAAGAGCAAACAAATTCGAAAGCTAGCGGAAGGCAAGAAATAACTAAGATCAGGGCAGAACTGAAGGAGATAGAGACACAAAAAAAATCCTTCAAAAAATCAATGAATCCAGAAGCTGGTTTATTGAAAAGATCAACAAAATAGATAGACTGCTAGCAAGACCACTAAAGAAGAAACCAAGAGAAAAATCAAATAGATGCAATAAAAAATGATAAAGGGGATATCACCACCAGTCCTACAGAAATACAAACTACCATCAGAGAATACTATAAACACCGCTACAGAAATAAACTAGAAAATCTAGGCCGGGCGGAGTGGCTCAAGCCTGTAATCGCAGCACTTTGGGAGGCCGAGACAGGCGGATCACGAGGTGAGGAGATCGAGACCATCCTGGCTAACACGGTGAAACCCCGTCTCTACTAAAAAATACCAAAAAAAAAAAAAAAAGCCGGGCGAGGTGGCAGGCACCTGTAGTCCCAGCTACTCGGAAGGCTGAGGCAGGAGAATGGCGTAAATCCAGGAGATGGAGCTTGCAGTGAGCTGAGATCCGGCCACTGCACTCCAGCCTGGGTGACAGAGCGAGACTCAGTCTCAAAAAAAAAAAAAAAAAAAGAAAATCTAGAAGAAATGGATAATTTCCTGGACACATACACCCTCCCAAGACTAAACCAGGAAGAAGTTGAATCTTTGAATAGTCCAACAACAGGTTCTGAAATTGAGACAATAATTAATAGCCGACCAACCAAAAAAAGTCCAGGACCAGACAGATTCACAGCCAAATTCTACCAGAGGTACAAAGAGGAGCTGGTACCATTCCTTCTGAAACTATTCCAATCAACAGAAAAAGAGGGAATCCTCCCTAACTCATTTTATGAGGCCAGCATCATTCTGATACTAAAGCCTGACAGAGACACAACAAAAAAAGAAAATTTTAGGCCACTATCCCTGATGAACATTGATGTGAAAAATCCTCTATAAAATACTGGCAAACCGAATCCAGCAGCACATCAAAAAGCTTATCCACCATGATCAAGTGAGCTTCATCCCTGGGATGCAAGGCTGGTTCAACATATGCAAATCAATAAATGCACATAAATAGAACCAACGACAAAAACCACATGATTATCTCAATAGATCCAGAAAAGGCTTTCAACAAAATTCAACAGTGCTTCATGCTAAAAACTCTCAATAAACTAGATGTTGATAGAATGTATCTCACAATAATAAGAGCTATTCATGACAAACCCACAGCCAATATTGTACTGAATATCCAAGGCAAAAACTGGAAGCATTCCCTTGGAAAGCTGGCACAAGACAAAGATACCCTCTCTCACCACTCCTATTCAACATAGTGTTGGAAGTTCTGGCCAGGGTAATCAGGCAAGAGAAAGAAATAAAGGGTATTCAATTAGGAAAAGAGGAAGTCAAATTATCCCTATTTGCAGGTGGCAGATGACGTGATTGTATATTTAGAAAACCCCATCGTCTCAGCCCAAAATCTCCTTAAGCTGATAAGCAACTTCAGCAAAGTCTCAGGATACAAAATCAATGTGCAAAAATCACAAGCATTCTTATACACCAGTAACAGACAAACAGAGAGCCAAATCATGAATGAACTCCCATTCACAATAGCTTCAAAGAGAATAAAATACCTAGGAATCCAACTTACAAGGGATGTGAAGGACCTCTTCAAGGAGAACTACAAACCACTGCTCAGTGAAATAAAAGAGGACACAAACAAATGGAAGAACATATCATGCTCATGGGAAGGAAGAATCAATATTGTGAAAATGGCCATACTGCCCAAGGTAATTTATAGATTCAATGCCATCCCCATTAAGCTACCAGTGAGTTTCTTCACAGAATTGGAAAAAACTGCTTTAAAGTTCATATGGAACCAAAAAAGAGCCCGCATCTCCAAGACAATCCTAAGTCAAAAGAACAAAGCTGGGGGCATTACGCAACCTGACTTCAAACTATACTACAAGGCTACAGTAACCAAAACAGCATGGTACTGGTACCAAAAGAGACATATAGACAAATTGAACAGAACAGAGGCCTCAGAAATAACACTACACATCTACAACCATCTGATCTTTGACAAACTTGACCAAAACAGGCAATGGGGAAAGGATTTCCTGTTTAATAAACGGTGCTGGGAAAACTGGCTAGCCCATAAGTAGAAAGCTGAAACCGGATCCCTTTCTTAAACCTTATACAAAAATTAACTCAAGATGGACTAAAGACTTAATTGTAGGACTTAAAATCATAAAAACCCTAGAAGAAAACCTAGGCAATACCACTCAGGACATAGGCATGGGCAAAGACTTTATGACTAAAACACCAAAAGCAATGGCAACAAAAGCTGAAATTGACAAATGGGATCTAATTAAACTAAAGAGCTTCTGCATAGCAAAAGAAACTATCATCAGAGTGAATGGGAAACCTTCAGAATGGGAGAAAACTTTAGCAATCTACCCCTCTGACAAAGGGCTAATATCCAGAATCTACAGAACTCAAACAAATTTACAAGAAAAAAACAACCCCATCAAAAAGTGGGCAAAGGATATGAACAGATACTTCTCAAAAGAAGACATTTATGCAGCCAATAGACATATGAAAAAATGCTCACCATCACCGGTCATCAGAGAAATACAAATCAAAACCACAATGAGATACCATCTCATGCCAGTTAGAATGGCGATCATTAAAAAGTCAGAAAACAACAGATGCTGGAGAGGACGTGGAGAAATAGGGATGCTTTTACACCATTGATGGGAGTATAAATTATTCAACCATCACGGAAGACAGTGTGGCGATTCCTCAAGGATCTAGAACTAGAAATACCATTTGACCCAGCGATCCCATTACTGGGTATATACCCAAAGGATTATAAATCATGCTACTATAAAGACACATGCACACGTGTGTTTATTGCAGTACTATTCCCAATAGCAAAGACTTGGAACCAACCCAAAGGTCCATCAGTGACAGACTGGATTAAGAAAATGTGGCACATATACACCATAGAATACTATGCAGCCATAAAAAAGGACGAGTTCATGTACTTCACAGGGACGTGGATGAAGCTGGAAACCATCGTTTTTAGCAAACTATCACAAGGGCAGAAAACCAAACGCCACATGTTCTCACTCGTAAGTGGCAGTTGAACAATGAGAACGTATGAACACAGGGAGGGGAACATCACATACTGGAGCCTGTCGGGGGATGGGGTTTAAGGGAGAGATAGCATTAGGAGAAATACCTAATGTAAATGACGAGTTGATTGGTGCAGCAAACCAACATGGCACATGTATACCTATGTAACAAACCTGCATGTTGTGCACATGTACCATAGAACTTAAAGTATAATTAAAAAAAAAAAAATCTTAGACATTTTAGTATCTGAGTTGTGGCATCTCCTTGTGATTTTAATTTGCATTTCCTTGATAACTAGTAACTTTGAACATTTTCCCATCTTCCATTAGGTTGCTTGTTGATAATTGTAAGAGTTCTTTGTATACTTGGTATATAAGTCTTTTGTTTGATATGTGTATTGCAAATAATTTTTACCAGTTTGCAGCTTGCCTTTTGATTGGCTTAATTGTGTGTTTTGAAGAGCAAACTTTTTAATTTTGATTGAAACAAAATTTTTTTGAGACAGGCTCTGGAGTAAAGTGGCGCTGTCTTGATTCACTGCAACCTCTACCTCCTGGGCTCAAGCAATCCTCCCACCTGAGCCTCCTTGAGTAGCTGAGACTACAGGTGGATACCACAATGCCTGGCTATTTTTTTTTATTTTGTTTGTTGAGACAAAGTCTCTGTCTGTCACCCAGGCTGGAGTGCAGTGGTGCCATATGGGCTCATTGCAACCTCTACCTCCGGGTTCAAGTGATTCTTGTGCCTTAGCCTCTCAAGTAGCTGAGATTACAGGCATGCACCACCACGACCAGCTAATTTTTATGTTGTTGGTAGAGACAGGGTTTTGCCATGTTGGCCAGGCTGGTCTCAAACTCCTAGCCTCAACTGATCCACCCACCTCGGACTCCCGAAGTGCTGGGATTGCAAGCGTAAGCCACCATGTACGGCCTGACAAATTTTTCAAAACACTTTTTTTCTTTCATGACTCATGCTTTTATTGTTCTAATAAGGAGACGTTTCCCTAACCCAAGATCACAGATATTTTCTCTCGTTTCTTCTAGAAATTTTATATTTAAATTTATGATTTAATTTTTTTTAATTTTTGTGGGTACATAGTAATTGTATATATTTATGGGGTACATGAGATGTTTTGATACAGACATGCAATGTAAAATAAGCACATTGTGAAGAATGAGATATCCATCTCTTCAATCATTTATCCATTGAGTTGCAAACAATCTAGTTACTCTTTATTTTAAAATGTACATTTACTATTGACTATAGTCACCCTGTTTTACTAGCAAATAGTGGGTCTTATTTATTCTTTCTAACTATTTTTTATCCCCTCCACCCACCCCCCCCCCCCCCCCCCCCCCCCCCCCCCCCCCCCCCCGCCCCACTACTCTGCCCACACTCTGGTAACCATCTTTCTATTCTCTATGTCCATGAGTTCAGTGGTTTTGATTTTTAGATCCCACAAATAAGTGAGAATGTGTGATGTTTGACTTTCTGTGCCTGGCTTATTTCACCTGACATAATGATCTCAATTTCCATCCATGTTGTTGCAAATGACTGAATCTCATTCTTTTTTATGGCTGAATAGCACTCTATTGTGTATATGTACCACATTTTCTTTATCCATTCGTCTGTTGATGGACACTTATGTTGCTTCCAAATCTTAACTATTGTGAACAGTGCTGCAACAAACAGGAATGCAGATCTCTTTCATATACTGATTTCCTTTCTTTTGTGTATATACCCAGCAGTGGGATTGCTGGATCATATGGTAGCTCTACTTTTAGTTTAGTTTTGTTTTTTTTTTTTTGACAATTGTTACTTAGTTTTTATTTCATAATCATAAACTTAACTCTGCAATCCAGCTAGGCATGGGAGAGAACAAGGAAAACATGGAACCCAAAGGGAACTGCAGCGAGAGCACAAAGATTCTAGGATACTGCGAGTAAATGGGGTGGAGGGGTGCTCTCCTGAGCTACAGAAGGAATGGTCTGGTGGTTAAGATAAAACACAAGTCAAACTTATTCGAGTTGTCCACAATCAGCAATGGTGATCTTCTTGCTGGTCTTGCCATTCCTGGACCCAAAGCGCTCCATGGCCTCCACAATATTCATGCCTTCTTTCACTTTGCCAAAGACCACATGCTTGGCATCCAACCACTCAGTCTTGGCAGTGCAGATGAAAAACCGGGAACCATTTGTGTTGGGTCCAGCATTTGCCATGGACAAGATGCCAGGACCTGTATGCTTTAGGATGAAGTTCTCATCTTCAAATTTCTCCCCATAGATGGACTTGCCACCAGTGCCATTATGGCATGTGAAGTCACCACCCTGACACATAAACCCTGGAATAATTCTGTGAAAGCAGGAACCCTTATAACCAAATCCTTTCTCTCCAGTGCTCAGAGCACGAACATTTTCTGCTGTTTTTGGAACCTTGTCTGCAAACAGCTCGAAGGAGACGCGGCCCAAGGGCTCGCCGTGGACGGCAATGTGGAAGAACACGGTAGGGTTGACCATGGCTAGTAGTACAGGACTTTCCTCGGCGGCAGCGTCTGCAAAGCCTCTACTTTTAGTTTTTTGAGGAACTTCCAAACTGTTCTCCATAGTGGTTGTACTAATTTACATTCTCATCAACAGTGTACACCTTTTTTACACATTCTTGCCAACATTTGTTATTGCCTGTCTTTTGGATATAAGCCATTTTAACTGGGGTGAGATGATATCTCCTTGTAGTTTTGATTTGCATTTCTCTGATGATCAATGATGTTGAGCATCTTTTCATATGCCCATTTGCCATTCATATGTCTTCTTTTGAGAAATGTCTTTTCAAATGTTTTGCTCAGTTTTTTATTGGATCGTTAGATTCTTTCCTATAGAGTTGTTTGAACTCCTTATATATTCTGGTTATTAGTCCTTTGTCAGATGGGTAGTTTGCATATGTTTTCTCCCATTCTGTGGGTTGTCTCTTACTTTGTTGATTGTATCCTTTGCTGTGCAGAAGTTTTAACTTAATGTGATCCTATTTATCCATTTTTGCTTTGGTTGCCTGTGCTTGTGGGGTGTTACTCAAGAAATACCCGATACCCTGGGGCCAATGGACATTGCCCATACCAATGTCCTGCAGAGTCTTCTAGATATTTTCTTATAGTAGTTTCCTAGTTTGAGGTCTGAGATTTAAGTCTTTAATTCATTTTGATATGATTTTTGTATATGATGAGAGATGGGGTCTAGTTTCAGTCTTCTGCATATGGATATCCAGTTTTCCACACATCATTTATTAAAGAGACTGTCTTTTCCCCAGTGTATGTTCTTGGCACCTTTGTTGAAAATTAGTTCACTGTAGGTATATGGCTTTGTCTCTGGGTTCTCTATGCTGTTCCATTGGTCTTATGTCTGTTTTTATGCCAGTACCATGTTATTTTGATTATTATAGCTCTGTATTATAATTTGAAGTCAGGTTATATAATTCCTCCAATTTTATTCTTTTTGCTTAGGATAGCTTTGGCTATTCTGGGTTTGCTGTGGTTCCATGTAAGTTTTAGAATTTTTTTTTTTTTAATTTCTGTGAAAAATGTCATTGGTATTTTGATAGAGATTGCATTGAATCTGTAGATTTCTTTGGGTAGTTTGGATCTTTTAACAATATTAATTCTTCCAATCTCTGAGCATGCTATGTTTTTGTTCTTTTCATTTTTGGGAGTGTTCTCTTCCATTTTCTTCACCAATATTTTACAGTCTTCATTATAGAGATCTTTCACTTTTTTGGTTAATTCCTAAGTATTTAATTGTATGTGTGGCTACTATAAATGGAATTACTTTTTTTTCAGATTGTTTGCTGTTAGCATATAGAAATGCTACTGGTTTTTGTATGTTGATTTTGTATCCTGCAACTTTGCTAACTTTGTTTATCAGTTATAATAGTTTGCCTTTAGAGTCTTTCAATTTTTCTAAATATAAGACTGTATCATCAGTAAACAACGATAATTTGACTTCTTCCTTTGCAGTGTGGATGCACTTTATATCCTTCTTTTGTCTGATTGCTCTAGCTAGGATTTCCAGTACTGCGTTGAATAACAGTGGTGACAGTGCGCATCTTTGTCATTTTCCACATCTTGGAGGAAAAGCTTTCTGTTTCTTCTCATTTAGTATGTTACTAGCTGTGGGTCTGTCGTAGATGGTTTTTCTTATGCTGATGTATATTCCTTCAATATCCAGTTTTTTGAAAGTTTTTATCATGAAGGGATGTTGAATTTTATCAAATGTTTTTTCAGCATCAATTGAAAGGATCATATGGTTTTTGTCCTTCACTCTGTTGATACGATATATCATATTGATTGATTTGCATATGTGGAACCATCTTTGCATCCCAGGGATAAATCCCACTTGGTCATGATGAATGATCTTTCTAACGTATTGTTGAATTTGGTTTGGTAGTATTTTGTTGAGGATTTTTGAATCAATATCCATCAGAGATATTGGCCAATAGTTTTCTTTTTCTTTTGATATAACTTTGGTTTTGGTATCAGGGTAATACCAGCCTCATAGAATGAGTTTGGAAGTATTCCCTCCTTCTCTATTTTTCATAATAGTTTGAGTAGGATTGGTATTAGTTCTTCCTTAAATGTTTGGTAGAATTTAGCAGTGAACCTGTCAGGTCCCAGGTTTTTCTTTACTGGCAGACTTTTTATTATGCCTTTGTCTCACTACTTATTATTGGTCTTTTCTTGTTTGGGATTTCTTCCTGGTTCTATCATGGTATATGTATCTAGGAATTTGTCCATTTCTTCTAGATTTTCCAATTGATTGGCATATAGTTGCTATGAAGGATCCTTTGAATTTATGCTGTATCAGTTATAACGTCTCCTTTTTCATTTCTGATTTTATTTATTTGGATCTTCTCTGTTTTTTTCTTAGTTAAGAAGGTTTGCCAGTTTTGTTTAACTTTTTGAAAAACAACAGTTTGTTTCATTGATCTTTTGTATTTTTTTATTTCAATTTCATTTATTTCTACTCTGATCTTTCTTGTTTATTTTCTTCTACTAATTTTGAGTTTGGTTTGCTCTTGCTTTCCTCATTCTTTAAAACAAACATTAGATTGCCTATTTGAATTTTTTCTTCTTTCTTGATATAGGTGCTTACAGCTATAAATTTCCCTCTTAGTACTTAGATTTTGCTATGTTGCATTTCCATTATTATTTTTCAAGAAATTCTTCAATTTCCTTTTTTTTTTTTTAATTTATTTATTATTATTATACTTTAAGTTGTAGGGTACATGTGCATAACATGCAGGTTTGTTACATATGTATACTTGTGCCATGTTAGTCTGCTGCACCCATCAACTCGTCATTTACATCAGGTATAACTCCCAATGCAATCCCTCCCCCCTCCCCCCTCCCCATGATAGGCCCCGGTGTGTGATGTTCCCCTTCCTGAGTCCAAGTAATCTCGTTGTTCAGTTCCCACCTATGAGTGAGAACATGCGGTGTTTGGTTTTCTGTTCTTGTGATAGTTTGCTAAGAATGATGGTTTCCAGCTGCATCCATGTCCCTACAAAGGACGCAAACTCATCCTTTTTTATGGCTGCATAGTATTCCATGGTGTATATGTGCCACATTTTCTTAATCCAATCTGTCACTGATGGACATTTGGGTTCATTCCAAGTCTTTGCTATTGTGAATAGTGCTGCAAAAGAAGACATTCATACAGCCAACAGACATATGAAAAAATGCTCATCATCACTGGCCATCAGAGAAATGCAAATCAAAACCACAATGAGATACCATCTCACACCAGTTAGAATGGCGATCATTAAAAAGTCAGGAAACAACAGGTGCTGGAGAGGATGTGGAGAAATAGGAACACTTTTACACTGTTGGTGGGATTGTAAACTAGTTCAACCATTATGGAAAACAGTATGGCGATTCCTCAAGGATCTAGAACTAGATGTACCATATGACCCAGCCATCCCATTACTGGGGATATACCCAAAGGATTATAAATTATGCTGCTATAAAGACACATGCACACGTATGTTTATTGCAGCACTATTCACAATAGCAAAAGTGGGCAAAGGATATGAACAGACATTTCTCAATTTCCTTTTTAATGTCCTTATTGACCCACTAATCATTCAGGAGTGTATTGTTTAATTTCCATGTGTTTGTATAGTTTCCAAAATTCCTTATTATTAATTTCTAGTTTTATTCCATTGTGGTCAGAGAAGATGCCTGATATTACTCCAGTTTTTGTTGTTGTTGTTGTTATTTGTTTTTTGGGGTTTTTTTAGTGTTTTAAGACTTGTTTTGTGACCTAACATACAATGTATACTTGAGAATAACTTTTCCCTCCACTTTTCTCAAGTGGAAGGAGTCTCATCCTGTATCCACCACAGCTGGTAATGTGCTGAGTCTCACCTGAAGCCAGCAAGTTTCAGAGGCTCATTCAAGACCTTCAGTGTGGTACCTGGGTATTGTCGCTGGTTATTCAGGGCCCAGGGGCTTTTCAGTTAGCAGACGATGAATGCTAGTAGGATGGGATCCTTTCCTTCAAGGTAACAGGTTCCCTTCTGGCCAAGAGTGTGTCTAGAAATGCCATCTGGGAGCTAGGGCCTGGAATGGCGTCCTCATGACTCTAACCGGTGCCCTATCATGCTGTGGCTCAGCTGGTATCAAAGATGCAAAACAAAGTCCTCCCCATCTTCCCTCTCCTCTTCTCAAGCAGGAGACTGTCTCTTTTGGTGTCTGAGCTGTGCAGCCTGGACTTAGGGAATGGGAATGCCAGCACTCCACTGGCTGCCCCAGCTAGTGTCTCTCAGTATGTCATGTGCAACCCCAATCCACTGTCTCTGGACCTAATGCCCTAGGACTTGCCTAAGAACTACAGTCCTTATGCCTTTCGAGTTTACTTAGAGACCAAGAGCACTTTGGCCCTTAGTGGTGAGGTTTGTGGGCACTCAAGTTCTGACTGTTGGGATCTGCAATTGTCCTCTGACTAGGGCTCATTTAAATGCTCTCTCTGTGGGTGGGTGCCATCTGAGTTGGGTCCAGTATTTCTTTCTGCCCTAACAGGACAGCACTGAAGTTCAGTGTCTCACAATTGCTGTGTTCTCCCTCCCCCAGTGTACAGGGAAGCTCTCCACACAAGGCAGCTGCTGCCCAGAGTGCCAGCGTGGTGGTGTTGGCTGCTCAGGATTTTTTTTTAATCTCTTCAGCGCCTCTTTCAGAGATAAAAAGTTAAATTCAACCAGTACTATGAGCACTCGCCTGATTTCTGTTTCTTACGAAGGCATTTTTTCTGTATAAATAGTTGTTAATTTGGTCTCTTTGCGGGGGGGACGATCGGTGGGCTTTCTATTCCACCATCTTGCCTACATTTATGATTGGTTTTGAGCTAATTTTTATCCATGGTGTTCAGCAAGGATTCATTATTTATTTCCATTCAGTCAATCCAGTGCCATTTGTTGAAAAGACATGTCCCATTGAACTGCCTTGGCACTTTTGTTATAAATCAACTGGTTATATATGTATAGTCTATTTCTGGACTCTGTTTAGTTCCACTAATCTATACGTCTCTATTATCATGAATACCAAACTATAGGGTAAGCCCTCCAACTTTCTTCTTTAAAAAAAAAAAGTTTTGTTTACTCTAGATCCTTTGCATTTCCATGGAAGTTTTAGGGAAAATTTGTCAATTTCTATTAAAAAAAAAAACCATGCTGGAATTTTATTTGGGATTGCATTGATTCTACAGATAAATTTGGTGACTTTAAGAATATTAGTTGGCTTAATAATATTGAGTCTTAATTTCTCTCCATAGATGTAGCATTTCTTTAATTTCTATCAGCTATGTTTGCAGTTTTCAGTGCAGATATCTTGGACACCCTTTGCTAGTGTCATTCGTCAGTATTTTATGTTTTGACTTTTTTTGTGTGTTACTCAGAAAAAATTTTTTTATTTTTTTTGGTTGTTTCTTGTAAGTATATAAGACTATAACTAACTTTTGTGTATGAACCTTGTATCCTGCTACAATGCTAAATCCATTAGTTAATTTAGTGATTATTTTGTCAATTACCAGAGGTTTTTCTATATAAACAATTACAGAATCTGCAGATAGAAACAGTTTAATTGCCTTTTTTCAATGTCTAAGACCTTAGACCAATGTTGAATGGAAGTACTAAAACAGGCAGTATTGGTTTGCTCCCAGGCAAATGGGGAAACAATTCAGTTTTTCATCATTAAATATGATAGCTGTTTGCTGGTACCTTTTATTTCTTTCAGAAAATTCCCTACCATTTCTAGTTTGCTGATACTCACACCATTTCTAGTTTGCTGATACTCTCACAAATATATGCTGAGTTTTGTTAAAAGCTTCTTCTGCATTTATTGAAAAGATCATGTGGGGTTTTTTTAGCATTATATGAATATGGCAAACTTCACTGATTTTTTTTAATGTTAATCAACCTTGCATTCAGGGAATAAGTTCCATTATATTATAATGTCTCGACCTTTTAAAATGTTGTTAAAATTAATTTACAAACATTTTGTTAAGGATTTTTGCATTTTGATTCATGAAGGATGTTGGCCTATAAATTTTTCTAGGATAATGGCTTCTAAATTTCTCCTATGTGTGTGTAACATTTGTGTCAGTTTGTCATATTAAGGTAATACTGGCCATTAGTCAGTGATCCCTCCTCCTTTATTTTCTTAAAATGTGTGTGTAATATTGGTCTTGTTTCCTTCTTTATTTTTAATGAAACTTTTTGGTTATAATCTATGGGCTTCAGATTTTCTTTTTAGGAAGATTTTAGATAAAATAAATACATTTATTTCATTGACATGGTAGTTGAAATTCTTGTTTCTTTTACAGCAAATTTTCGTATTTTTGAATAAATGTCTATTTCATCGGAGTTTTCAAATCTGTCAGGCATACGTTTGATTATAGTAGTCTCTTATTATCCTTTGGCTGTCTATGTGATCTGTGGTAACAATCCCTTTTTCATTTGTGATTCTTTTCCCTTTGATTAGTCTAACTAGACATTTGTCAATACTGTTGATCTTTTCATATAATCTGCATTTGCCTTCCTTCTTGTCTCTATTATTGGTCTGTTTTCTATTTCTCTGATTTCTGCTCTTCATTATTTCCATTTTGCTGCTTAATTTGGGCTTACTTTGCTCTTCGTATTATAGATTTTTAAGGTGGAAACTTAGGTCATTAATTCTACCTCTTTCTTCTTGTCTAATATAAGTATTAGAAGCTAAAATTTTCTCCCAAAGTACTTCTTTAGCTATGTTTTACTTTGACATAATATTTTCATTGTCATTTTGTTCAGAATATTTTTTACATTTCTCTTGTGATTTTGTCTTTGACCTGTAAATAATTCATAAATTGATTAATTTTTAGATATTTGAGGATTTTCTAAATACTTTTTTTTTTTTTTTTTTTTTTGAGACAGAGTTTTGCTCTTGTTGCCCAGGCCGGAGTGCAATGGTGCAATCTCAGCTCACCACAACCACTGCCTCCTGGGTTTAAGGAATTCTCCTGCCTCAGCCTCCCGAATAGCTGGGATTACAGGCATGCGCCACCACACCCAGCTAATTTTGTATTTTTAGTAGAGACGGGGTTTCTCCATGTTGGTCAGGCTGGTCTCGAACTCCCAATCTTGGGTGATCCGCCAGCCTTGGCCTCCCAAAGTGCTGGGATTACAGGTGTGAGCTACCGCACCCAGCCCTAAATGCTTTTTATTAATTTCTAAGTTAATTATGTTTTGGCAAAAGAATATACTTTGTGTGATTCTTGATCCCTTTAAATGATTGAGGCATGTTTTATTCTCTAATTTATACTCTATTATGGTAAATCCACAATACACACTTGAAAATAATGTGAAGTCTGCAATTATTAGATGTGGTATTTTTAAAATGTCAGTTAGATCAAAGCAGTTGGTAATTTTATTGAGATTTTCTATGTCTTTACTATTTTTTTTTTTTTTTTGACTCCTTGCTCTGTCAGTTGCTGAAATACTTGGTTTTAAATCTCCTACTATATTTGTGTAGGAGTAGACTACTACTTGCCTTTTAATTCTGTCCATTTTGCTTCATATATTTATGGATTTGTGATTAGGGGAATACATACTTATAATTATGTATCTTCCTGATGAATGATCTGTTTTCAAGCAAGATCATTTTATCATTATTATGATGATGTACAAATTTATGGGGTACATGTGAAATTTTGTTACATATATATAATGCACAGTGATCGAGTCACTGTGATCACAGGGTATTTACGGTATCCATCACTTGAGTACAGTACATTTTTGTAAATTCAATCACCCTGTTCTGCTATCAAACATTGGATTTATTCATTTTAACTGAATGCCTGTATCCTTTAACGTACTTCTCTTTATCTTCCTCACTTCCCCCATACTCACTTTTTCCAGTCTCTGTTATCTATATTTTCACTCTACCTCAAAATGATCAAGTATTTTAGCTTCCACATATAAGTGAATAATGTGAAATTATTTACATGTAATATTTGTCTTTTTGTGCCTGGCTTATTTTTCACTTAAAATAATGACCCCCAGTTCCACCTAGATTGTGTGAATGACATGATTTATTTCCTTTTCACGGCCTAATAGTATTCCATTGTGTATATACACCACATTTTCTCTATTCATTCATCTGTTGATGGGCACCTACCTTGATTCTATATTTTTGCTATTGATAATAATGCTGCAATAAACATGTGAGTACAAATACCCTTTTCATATATTGATGTCTTTTCCTTTAGGTAGATACATAGCAAAGGAATTGCTGAATTGCATGAGAAATTTTTAAAGAAATCTTCGTAATGTTTTACATAGTGACTATAATAGTTTACATTCCCACCAGCAGTGGATAAGGGTTTTCTTTTCACCACATCCTCACAGTATCCGTAATAACCATTCTTCCTGGGATAAGATGACATCTCATTGTGATTTTGATTTGCATCTCTCTGATGATTAGTGATGTTGAGCAATTTTTCATATACTTGTTGGCAATTTATGTGTCTGTTTTTGAGAAATGTCTAGCCATTTCCTTTGCCCACTTTTTAAAGGAATTATTTGTTTTTTCTTGGTAAGTTGTTTGAGCTCCTTGTATATTCTGAATATTAATCTCATGCTAATGAATAATCTGCAGATATTTTCTCTCATTTTGCAAATTGACTCTTGACTCTCTTGATTTTTTTTCTGTGTGGAAGCTTTTCAGTTTAATTAAGCCTCATTTGTCCATTTTTTGTTTTGTTGTATTTGCTTTTGGAGCCTTCATCATGAATTCACTGTCTAGGCCAATGTCCACAAAATTTTTTCCTAGGTTTTCCTCTAATACTGTCTTAGCTTCAGGTCTTACATTTAAGTCTTTAATCCATTGTAAGTTGATTTTGTATACGGTGAGTGACAGAGTCCAATCTCATTCTTGTGTATGTGGCTATCCATGTTTCCCAGAATCATTTATTGAAGACAGTGTTCAATAAATGGTGGTAGTTAATGAAGTGCAGTTAATAGTGGAGGCTGTGCTGTGTTTTGCTGGTGATTAGGATGTCAGCTTGGCCAGTCTTTGGGCCCTAGTGGTGGCAGCAATGGACTGAGCCTGCCTTTTGGGCAACCCAGGACAACTTACAGTATTATTGGTTCCAGGAGGGCTGATTATTCCAGTATTGAGATCATGTGTGAGTGTGTACTGGCTGTGGTGGTATTGGAAGGTTGAATCAGTCCAACCTCAGAGTCTGGGAGGAGTGCTCAGGTGTTAGCAATAGTAGGCTTGGCTGGAAAGTTTCCACAGTTCTGGATGGCATGCTCAAGTACTGGGTAGAGGGGCCCAGTCTGGAAGACTTGTCCTCAGGCCCCATGGTGGCGCATTCAGGTATTGGTTGTGATAAGCAAGGGATGGTGGTCCCCAGGCCATGGCAGAATGCTAGAATGCTCTGGTGTGGGCAGCAGTGTCTATGCTGCATACCTACCAGGGAAGGTGGGTCCCCCCTCAACTGGAACAGTATAAGCAGGTAGCTGTGGGGAGAGCAATTGACTCATGCATTTGTCACACAGCAGCCTACAGCAGCAGCAGTACAATTTGTACTAGGTGTATGTAAGTGTGTCCAGCCTTCCTTCTTCCTCCTTGGCCCAGCAGTGGCAATGGTAGTGGAAGTCCAGGCACCATTGCGGAATGTAAACCTTTGAAGGCTAGGATCTCAGAATAGTTCTGACTGTGGGCTTACCACCAGGGAAGGGAGGACTCTCCCTTTGGCTGTAGCAAAAGGCAGGTAGCTACGGGGAGTGTAATTTGCTTGTACCTTATCCCACAGCAGCCCATAACAGCACAGTGGTATTTGTCCTTGGGGTGCATGGGAGCACCCAGCCTCCCTTCTCCCTCTTTAGCCTGGTGGCAAAAGCTGTGGCATTGTTCCCAGGGCAAGACACAATTCTCTGGGGATTTGGCTCTTAGGATGGTGCCAAGTTGCAGCTGCTCAGGGCTTGGAAGTCTGTGAGACTTTACATGAGTTCCCTCTTTCTAGCAATGTGTCTGCGCAATCTCTAGGCCATTCCCTATGTTAGTTTCAAAATGTGTATGGGTTGAGACATTCTCCCATAGTTAACATTTTAAAGGACGGTGGTGGAAGTATGGAGCCCTGGGGGCCTCTCTCTTACGCTTTCCTTGCACCCAGAAGCTTCTTCTGGATCCCAGTCAATTCCAACCAAGCAAGGACTCACTCTCCCCTTACCTGCTTTTGGTGCTTCTCATCACTTCTCTGCTGAATCCCAGTGTTATCTTCTAGATGATCAATTTGAAATGTGAATATCCACTTGCCATTTTGGTTCCTCTCTGTGGAGGAGGTTCATACTAGCTGCATCTAGTCAGAAATTTTGAAACAGTATCCAGGTTTTTTGTTTTTGTTTTTGCTTTTTCAAGATAGGAAATGCTTGAATATACTTGCAGAGTAATGTAAAGGAATTTAAAAGGGGAAGAAGTGAAGTTTTGAGATAGAGATTGAGAGAGAGGATCATTGGAGAAGCAGGGAGGAGAAGGAATCTAGAAGCCAGGTGGAAGGATCAGTCATAGAAAGGAGAAGAGAACTGTGAAGTGGCATTTCAGTCATTATAAAATATTTATTTCTGGCAATACCATTTGTCTTAAAGTCTATTTTATCTGATACTAAAGTTTTCACTTCAGCTTTTGTATGTATACTGTTTGTATGGTAGATCTTTTCCATCCATGTGTATATCTTTTTCTGTCTGTATGTGCTGGTATATTTGAGGTTTATTTCAAAGTGTAGTTGAGTTTTGCTTTTTTATGTGCTCTATCAATCTCTATCTTTAATTGGTGTGTTTAGAACATGATCATTTAATATAATTATTGATATGGTTTGGTTTAAGAGTCTACCATTTTATTATTTCTTTTTTATATGTTCCCACTGACTTCATTCCTTTGTTCTCCTTTTCCTGCATTCTTTGGGATTTTTGAATATTTTTAATGTTCCATTTTAACTTATTTATTGACATTCTGTCTATAAACTTTGTTTGATATAATATAATCTACAGTTGCTCAAAAACACAGCAGACAGTGTTGTCATTTTTACTTTAAAGAGTTATACATATCTTAAAGAATTTAAGAGTAAAAAATAATCTCTTCTGTTTAGTCAGATATATTTACCACTTCTATTGTTCTTTCTTCATGCCTGATGACATACCTTTCCCTCTGCTATTATGCCTCTTCTCCCTGAATAAATTATTTAAAAATTTCTTGTAGACTACGCTAACAACAAATTATCTTATTTTACCTTTATTTGAGTATATCTTTATTTTATCAGTTTTAAAATTTATAACTATTTATTTAATTTGTAATTTTGTAACACAAACATTATCTCTAAATATTGTAGTTTCAATTTATTTTAAACTAACTTAAATAAATAAGATCATATATTTTAAATTTTGGGCACCTTTCACCTCAATATTATGTTGCTTATATTTATCTAGTTGCTAATTTTATCATCTAGCATTCCATCAATGAATGTATAGCATTTATTAATTCATTCTACTATTGACAGGTATTAGAGTTCTTTCAAGTTTGAGGCTATTATGAATAATTCTGCTTTGAATATTTTTGTACATATTTATTGGTGCTCATATATATGTATTTCTATTGGCTATATGCCTATGAGTGGAATTTCTGGATCATAAGGTATGCATATTTTGGAACTAGTATATAATATCTAATTATGATCTAAAGTGTTTGTACTAATTTACATTCCCACCAACAATGTAGAAGAATTTGGATTACTTCATATTCTCAACAAAACTTGGATTGTTAAGAATATGTTGCAACCCAAGTTCTCCGTAACATAATCTCAATAACACTTGCTATTGTCACCCTAGATTCAGCTTATTCCATTGGGTATGAAGTGTTATCTGGTTTGTTTTCATTAATAAAATTTAGTTTTTAGAGCAGTTTTAAGTTCATATTAAAATTGAGTGGAAAGAACATAGAGTTCTTACATACTTCCTGTCCCCACACATGCACAACTCCCCCTCCACTACCACCATATAGCATTGAATGCATATATTAGAAAAGAAGTTTCTTCTGTATTTAATGCTATAAGTTTCTCCCTCAGCACTGCATCCACAAATTTTGATAATTTGCATTTTCATTTTCATTTAATTCAAAATATTTTGAAATTTCTCTCCAGAATTATTCTTTGGCCCATGTGTCCCATTCTTATCCAGTTGATGGATGGTGAGATTGAGTTCAATCCTGTTTTTACTGATTTTCTTCCTGCTAGAACTGTCCATTTCTATTAGAAGAGTGTAAAAGTCTACAAATATAATGGTAGTTTTGTCAATTTCTCCTTACAGTTCTATCAATTTTGCCTCATGTATTTTGATGCTCTGTTGTTGGGCACATACCCATTGAGGATTGTTATGTCTTCTCAGAGTATTAACCCCTTTGTCATTACCTAATGCCTCTCTTTTTTTTTTCTTAGTAATTTTTCTGCTCTAAATTAACATAGCTACTCCCACTTTATTTTTATTAGTGATAGTATGGTAAATATTTCTCCATCCTTTTATTTTTAATGTGCGTATGTCTTCATATTTGAAGGGAGTTTCTCATAACAACATATAGTTGGACCCTGCTTTTTTTATCTACTCTGGCAATCCATGTCTTTTATTGGCATCTTTGTTCCTATTTTTTCTTCCTTTTATGGTCTTAATCGAGCATTTTATATGATTTCATTTTCTCTCCTGTCTTAATATATCAATTATACTTGTTTTTAAACTTTCTTTTGTGGTTTCCTTAGAGTTTGCAATAAATATTTACAACTAATTGAAGTCTACTTTCAAATAACATTATACCACTTCACAGGTAGTACAAGTATCTTATATCTTTACTCCTAATTTCTCTCTCCCATTCCTTGTATAATTGTTGTCATTCATTTCACTTATGCATAAACATTCATGTGTTCACATATATATGGATATGTGTGTGTGTGTGTGCACGCACCTATATAATTTGCAACAAAGTCCTTGAATTTTTGTTTGTCTGAGAAAGCCCTTATTTGTCCTTCAACTTAAAGGATAATTTCACAGGGTACATAATTCTAGATTGGTGGGGTTTTTCTCCAAATATTTTAAATATTCTACTATAATCTCTTCTTGCTTGCATAGTTTCTGAGGGGAAGCTGGGTGTAATTCTTAGCTTTGCTCTGCTAAAGATAAAGTGTTTCTCCTCTGGATTTTTGCAGCATTTTTTACTTACCTTTGATTTTTCTGTAATTTGACTATTACATGCCCAGGTGTAGTTATTGCTGGAGGGTGGGGTGCGGGTGCTTATCCCGCTTGGTATTTTCTGAGCTTCCTAGATCTACGGTTTTGTGTCTGGCATTAATTTGGGAAAATTCTCAGTCATTATTATCTTAAATATTTCTTCTGTCTTTTTTCCTCTTTCTTGTCTTTCTATTATATTCATAATGCATATAGTAAACCTTTTTGGTTGCCCCACAGTTTTTGGATATTCTAGGGTTTTTTCTGTCTCTTTTCTCTTTGCTTTTCAGTTTGGTAAGTTTCTTTTATCATATTCTCAAGCTCAGCAATTCTTTCCTCAGCCATGTTCAACCTACTAATCAGTTCATCAAAGGGATGTTTTTAATTCTGCTACTGTGTTTTATCTCTAGCATTTTTTTTTATTATTCTTTCTTAGAATTTCCATCTCTCTGTTGCCCAGGCTAAAGTGCAGTGGTGCAATATCTCAGCTCACTGCAAACTCTGCCTCCCAGTTTCAAATGATTCTTGTACTTCAGCTTCCTGAATAGCTTGGATTACAGGCACATGCCACCACACTCAGCTAATTTTTGTATTTTAGTAGAGACGGAGTTTTGCCACGTTAGCCAGGCTGGTTTTGCATGGGCCTCAAACGATCCACCCACCTCAGCCTCTCAAAGTGCTGAGATTACAGGTGTGAGCCACCATGCCCATTCTCTCTGCTTATGTTATTTATATATTATTGCATGTTGTCATTAAAGTTCTTAGCGTATCAATTACAGATTTTAAACCTTTTTGGTTAGACAATTTCAACATTCCTGCTATATCTAACTCTGATTCTGATGCTTCTTCCATCTCTTTAAATTGCGAAGGGTGGGGGTTGGCTTTTAGTGTGCATTGTAACCTTTTGTTGAAAGGTGGACATGATACACTAGGTGAAAGAACTCTGGTAAATAGGCCTTTAGTAATATGTTGGTAACATGTGTTGGGAGGGGAAGTGTATTCATCTGTTCTCACACTGCTAATAAAGACATACCCAAGACAGGGTAATTTTTAAAGGAAAGAGGTTTAATGGGCTCACAGTTCCACATGGCTGAGGAGACCTCACAATCATGGCAGAAGGCAAAGGAAAGACAAAGTCATGTCTTACATGGCGGCAGGCAAGGGAGCTTGTGCAGGGTAACTGCCATTTATGAAACCATTAGATCTTGAGAGATCATTCACTACCATGAGAACAGTATGGGGGAAACTGCCCTCATGATTCAATTATCTCCACCTGGCCCAGCCCTTGACACGTGGGGATTGTTATAATTCAAGGTGAGATTTGGGCAGGGACACAGCCAAACCATATCAGGAAGCATTCTATAGTCCTATGATAAGGTGTCAGTCTTTTGGTAAGGTTGTGCCCCTGGACTGTCAACTTTATCAGTACTTCACAGTTTTTACCCTGCTGGATGGGATATGATGGCTAGAGGAAACCTGCCTTGGGTATTTCCCTTCTCCCACGTGTAAAGCTAAAGGGAGTTGGAGTTGGGAATTTCCTTTCCGTATGTGGAAGGCTGCAGCTGGCTGGAGATGGGTATTTCCCTTCCCAAAGGGAGGTTTAGGCTCTGGAAAAAAAAAAAAAAAAAAACAGCAGAATAGGCTGGGGTAAAATAGTTTCTCCTGAGGACAAGCTTTGCTAAAACCAGAACGCTCAAGGGTATTTCAAAATGGTTCTTTTTCCCCTCCTCCTATTACATGTATGAGAGGATTTTTCTCCAACATTCACTGTAAGGATGTGGTAGAGTTGCTGCAGGTAAAACACAAAATTACGGAGGCCTCCTTACAACTGGGTCCTCTGGAGTTCTTAACTCAGACTTGTTCACATTGAGCCTCCAGTAATTCATGAAATACAATTCAAGTTTTCATACCCTGGCACTGGTTCCCTCAGAGATTTCTGCTCATGGGTTTCTACTCCAGTAAATTGTGATGATAGGTATTTACCTGTCTGTCTCTCCAATTTGGGAAGCAGCATTTTTCTGTGTCCTCACTTCCCTGATAGAGCTAAGAAATTGTTGTTGATTTTTCCGTTGTTTAGCTTTTACTTGTCAGAATGAAGCTGGAATAGAGACCAGAAGTTTCCTATTTTACCTGTATCTTTAAAGGATATTTTCATTGGCTGTAAAAATCTAGGTTGGCTGTTCTTTTCTTTCAGCACTTTAAAGATGTTACCGCACTGTCTTCTGATCTCCCAGGTTTTAAATGAGCAACATGCCATCGTTCAAATCATTGCTCCTTTGGATGTATGAAATGTAACCTTAAAAGGAAAAAAAACATACTTATAAGATTAAAAGAAAATCTTTGGTTTCCTGCATTTTTAGTATTATCTGTTTAAATTTGATTTTTAAAAATTTATCTGGTTTGTGGATCTGCTGAACTTCTTAAATATGTACATTTTTATCTTTCACAAATCTGGAAAACTCCAAGCCATTATTTTTCAAATATATGTTTTTACTATCCCATTCTCTTTCTCCTCTCCTTCTGGAACTTCTATTGCATGTACATTAGACCTTTTTATACTGTCACACATTTCTTTTTTTTTCTCTCCCTGTTCTTCAGATTTGATCAAATTACCTGTCCTCAGGTTACTTTGTCACCTACATTCTGCCATTGAGCACATTCAGTGAATTGTTTTATTTTGGGGAAACTACTTTTTAAATTCTAACCTTTCCATTTAGTTAATTTTAAAGTTTCTTTTCTGCGATGGCAAATTATCTTAATTCATTTCAAGTATGTTCTTTCTTCATAAAACCTACTTGTAATAAGTGTATTAAAATCTTTGATTATTCCAACATCTGGGTTATCTAGGAAACCTGTTTATTTTTTTATCTTGATAACTGTCCACATTTTCCTGGTTTTATGCTGAATAATTTTGAATTGTATCCTGGACATTGTGAATGCCATGTTGCGTAGACTCTAGGTTCTCTTATAATACTCTGGAGAATGTTGATTTTTATTTAGCAGGTCATCATGGCTAGGTTCAGATCATAAATTCTGTCTCACTTTCTTTGTGTGGTGGTTAAAATCTCAGTTCAGTTCCAAAAACACTTAGTCCACTTGTTTGAGCTTGTCTCTTGCATCCATAAAGAATAAGTGCACCTGAAACATCTGCAGATTTTACACAGAATCAGGGATTCTCCTTTCTGGTTCTCTCTTCTCTGAGATTCTCTCCTCTCTCCAGGCCCCAGAATCTTCTTTGTTGGTTTCTCTGGTTGTAAAGATGAGCTTCCTATTGAAGTTTTAACCTATTATGCATCCACTGCTGATGTGCTGCTCTGTGCCTGGGGCTCACCCTTGGAGCAAAGCATAAGAGAAAAAAATGGAAAATATACCTTGTACATTTACTTTCAACTCTTTGTCTCCTAATTTTGTTAATTTTCTTACAGTCCTCAGGTAGTTCCTTTTTGTTTTTGTCAAGATCCTTTTGTTGTAATTAGTTGGAAATCTGGGTCCTAGTGGGCTCTTGCCATTATGCTGGACATAGAATATTCTTGCATAATGTTTAAGTCACTGTTTTTCAAACTATGGATCATGATCATTTGTGGGTCATGAAATTAGTTCTGTGGATTGTTGATTCACATTTTTAGAATTCAGTACGTTTGAGACTAGTGTAGATTATATCTTATTGCATCACATGTAAGAAATGTAAATTATTTTATAAAATATAAAATACTTGTTTACTTGTTTTTTGTTTAACAACTATTTGTTGAATACCTACTTTGTTAAAGATTATTAGGTTGTGGGAAATATAGCAGTGAAAATAATATACGAACATGCACTCTTTTTAATAAATGAGTTGGAAGATAAAAAATGTACAACATATAGTGTGTTGGAAAAACAAGAGAAAAAAAGTACTCCAAACCTGTCTAATCTCATGAGGAGGGATTCTGTGGGGAATATTGGGATGCAATAGTAAAGAAAAGTGTTACCTCCTAAAATTCTTCACTCTACTGACATCCACATGGTGATAGTTATACTGTACAAAAATAAATGGAAATCTAAGTTTCCTAGGCAGTGATTAGCAGCAATGTGAATGGTGGTCCAAATTAGAGCAAGAGCAAACAGAAAAATAGCTGCAGTGTGGGTTGTCTCCAGAGCTTCCATAAACAAACCTCTTTTATTTTTAAACAAGACTCTTTTCCCCCAAAATGTGCTGAAGGCTGATGGTTTTACACGGTTTGTGAAAATGAAGATGGAGAAGGTTTTTGTCACAGCATAGAATGGAAAGTTAGAATCCCTATTGTTAAAAATTCTACTACCCCACAGTCAGGAATTCTCTGCTTAGCACATTTATTTTTAGGATGCAGGCTCCTAAAATAGTGTCTGGCCTATCTTTTCCCTCTCTCCCTTCTCTTTTCTGCTACTCCCTATCCTTACATTCCTGTTTGTTTATACAAGACAGTGTCAGTTTTCCTTTCTTCAACTTCTTGCCCCTGAGTTAATGGTACATCAACATGAGAACCCTTTCTGTAGCCATCTATCATTCTATTCTCCCTTAGCAACAAAGCCTATTTGTTCCTTTATATTTGGGGACAGGTAAAATTTGTGGTCTTGGTCTGCTATTGGGAGTCCTCCTGTAACTCCTGCATTTGGGAAAGGAGTAGAGCTAGGTCCTATGTCCTCATATCCTGGTAGCCCCCAGTAGTGAAGGTAGCAGGTATGAGGGCATGTTTTTTCTCTCTTCAAATGCCTCTGACTACTTATTGGACAGCTAATATCTAAGTAGATCAAAGAATTATACACAGTCATACACAAAAATATATATAGCAACACATGCTTTTTTCCTATGCTGTATTTTGTTACTGACATGCTTGTTTTTAAGAGAAATGTTACTCGCTTAGTTCTGATATGACATTAATATTGAGATGGGAGCTACAGCACAGCTTCCCATTCCATGCATCTGGCTGAGATCAACAACTAAACAGCTCTCTGCAACACTCTACCCCCACCTTCAAAATCTTTCCCAACACAGTCCTAAGATAGCCACAATCAGTGTTGATACAGGAAAGGAATTGTGTGTGTCCTCTCTACTTTTGGTTAATAGATAAAACTTTCCCAGAAAGCTGTGTTTTGCCAACTTTTACAAGTAAATTTGCATTCCCAGATGATAATAGCTGAGTGATAAAATAGAACATTAAGGCACTCTTCTACAGCAATGTCCATTTTAACTCTTCAAAGGTTTTCTAGGCACCATCTTAAACTACAGAGAAAATTAACTGAATATATGTAGCTAAAGAAAATGTACATTTGGACAAAAACAAATACTCTTTTTAAAGAGCAAATATTTCTTTCTAGTTTGCTTATTTTTAAAATGCAGATCTGAAAGCAATTTAGTAAATCGACTGCATGTGAATTATAATTAACTTTGGGCAGGAATGATTTGTTTTCTTTGAAAGGTAGATAAACTCAAGGGCAAGGAAGTCAGGTTCAAATCTTAATCCCAGATTTAAGTGAGGCAGAAACAGACACTATATGTGATGCCAACTATAAATATGTGCTAGGCTGTTTAAATTGCTGATCACAGTGCAACATTGCTATTTTGCAGTAACAGAATCTTACATGTTTATTTCTGGTTTTGACTACACAGAGATTTTTCTGAGTATGATCATTTAAATTCAATCTGCCCATTATATAAAACTTAAAGTAAATTAGAATTTGTACATCACAAGCACCAAACCTGATAAATGCAGTTTCATATTCAATCAAAGTTTGTTCAAATATGAGTGTTCGTGAAAGCTCTTAAATAAAATAATATCACTTATGGTGTAAAATGGATGGATTGAAGCAGAAATTAAAATTCTGATTAAAAGAGAAATGGTGGTGTTCTGGAATGTCTACCCTACTCACACTTCTTGAAGGGATCTTCTGCTGGTCACAACTGCTGAGTGAATAATGCACCCTATGTTTCTACCTCTCTAGGCTATAGATGGCTAAAGGGGTTAATTTTGAACCATGTGTAAGATAAGTAATCAAGGGAAATTTTTAAGAGAGAGAATGAGAGAAAGAACAGAAGCATAGAGAAAAGCGGAGATGACTGAGGAGTATCTAAAATAGAAAGAGTAGTTGTATCTCTCTGTACATCAGGGAATCTGAGGTCACTGAATTTTTCCTGGGGACATTCCTCAAGGATAAGGTTTCAAAAATTATGCCTGTGCAAAAGCAGACCTCTACTTGCCATTGGACCAGGTTCAAGGCATTTGTTGTCACTGGGGACTAGAATGGGCACATCCAACTCGGTGTCAAGTGCTACAAGAAGATAGACAAGCTCGCTGGTCAGAAGGAGGGACATATGTCAAAAGTTACTCTTTTCTCCTGTTCTTGATTCTAATCACCTGTGTCCCCTTACACATTGCTTCATCAGAAATGCAGATATGCATCTCCCCACTCAATATTTTCATTCAGCCTAAATATATCACTAAATCTCTCACGTCTTAACTCCCTCAACACTTCATCTTCTTGTACCTGAAAAAACAGACCTTATTTTTCTTCCTTCAGTGCTGCTTGAAAGGCTACAGGTGTATCTATATTTTCACACCTCATTTGTCCCTCTGCCTAATGCAATATGGCTTCTACCCTCATTCTATCATGTTCCTTTCACTCTACCCTTGATCATCAAATTGCCACGTACAATATCTTTTAAAATCTAAACAGAATATTCTCCACTGACCCTAACAAGTCTACTCTCTCTTTTCCAGTCTACTCTCTCTTTTCCACTCTGCTGCCTTTTTTTTTTTTTTTTTTTTTTTTTGAGATGGAGTCTCGCTCTGTTGCCCAGGCTGGAGTGCAGTGGCAGGATCTCAGCACACTGTAAGCTCCACCTCCCCGGTTCACGCCATTCTGCCTCAGCCTCCCGAGTAGCTGGGACTACAGGTGCCCGCCACCACACCCCGGTAATTTTTTTTTATTATTATGTTTTTATGTTTAGTAGAGACGGGGTTTCACCGTGTTAGCCAGGATGGTCTCAATCTCCTCACCTCGTGATCTGCCCACCTCGGTTTCCCAAAGTACGGAGATTACAGGTGTGGGCCACCGTGCCTGGCCCTCCACTCTGCTTCTTGATCAGAGAAGCTGACCTATATAAACTACATCAATAACTTTTTCCTCTGACATCCTGTTGGGTTTTGTCAATGGGAGACATCATAAGAGGCCAGAGTATGGCAGGTATTCACCTAGCTCCCTTCCTGCCATCCTGTGGTTTGGCTGCAACTTTATTTTTCTATTCATGACCACAATCACCTATGTCAGGAGGTTCTTGGCTTTCTTCTACAGCTCTCTCTCGCTCTTTCTTTCTCTCTCTCTCTCTCTCATTCTCTCCTTAATTACCCCATTTGAGGGGGGCAGCTATTTCCTGGCAGAACCCTGCCTGATTCCAGTCCTTATCTTGTCTTACAATAACATTTAATACTGTTAAACATCTCCTTCTTGCTATTCTTCAATTTCTCAAATTCTTCACTTTTTGATTGACCATTCTTACCTACTTTATCAGTTCCTCTTTCTCTGTCACTTTGTTTTATATTGATGTTTTCCAGAACCTGGGTCATATTTTCTTCACGTTTTCATTAGAGTACCGCAATCTAGTCCCCTAGCTTTAATGTTCACCAAAAGCATAATTCTTGGGATCTAGTAGGTACTCAACAAACGTTTGCTATACAAGTGAGTGAATATGTATGCTGATGACTACCAAAGCTTAATCTCTACCACATGTCTTTCCTGATCTGCCTATATGTATTTCTTACTTTCTACTAAACAGCTCTACTTGGATGCCTCACAAGCATCTCAAACTCAATGTGTTCAAAACTGGATGAATTATCTTTATCCCCAAATCTTGGTTCTTGTATTCCTATATTATTTAATACAAACTCTATCCACCCAGTACACACTTCAGAAATCTAGGAGTCATACTAAACAACCACCTAATTCCACATGTTGCTCACTAAATCTTGTCAAGTCTATCGTGTGCATTTCTCTGTTTTCCATACCTTGCTCTCCATCTTGCTACTCTTGTCATTAAGGCACTCTTGGTCTCTCATCTGACTAGTGCAATGTATTCTTACCTGGGCTCTGTGGCTCTTTATTCCTTCCTAAGGTACTCTTAAAATAGCCTTCAGGGTAATCTTTATAAATTACTTCTCTACTTAAAATAATTTAGTGGATCTCATTTGCCTGACGTTCTTGATAGGCTCCCTAGCTAACTTTCAAACTTTTCACCTTTTACTCGCAACATGTACTTCATACTAAAAATCTGACAGAATAAACCATACTATTTCCTCTGGTAGAATTTGCTTTCCAACTTAATTTTTCAAGCTTCTTTACATCATCCAAAACTTAACCTAAAAGTGATCTCCTCACTGATGCCTTTTCTTATTTTTTAACTTTCCCACCATTCTATTCTTAGATGGTACTTTGTAAATATTTAAATTATACTTCTAAATGAATTGCATTGTAATTAGTTGCTTACTTATCTGCCTCATCCAAGAGACTATAAAACCCTTGAGGATATATGTATCTTATCTTTACTTAGTTTGGTACCTTGAATGCCTAGCACCATGTCTGGTGTATAAGTGGAATTCAGTAAATAATTATTAGATGTGTTCATCTTTTAATTCTTGTTATTGTTATTCAGGATTACCTTACACATTGTGTTATGAGCTAAATTGTGTACTCCTACCCCAAATTTATAGACTGAAGTTTGATTCTCCAGCACCTCAAATGTGAAATTATTCGGAAATTGAGTCTTTACAAAAATAATCAAGTTAAAATGGAATTGTCGGGGTACGACCTAATCCAATGTGAGTGGTGTCCTCATAAAAAGAGAAAATTTGGGCACAGACAGGCATGCATAGAGGGAAGAGGATGTGAAGAAATATAAAAATAAGACAGTCATCTACAAGCCAAAGAGAGAGGTTGGGAATAAATCCTTCCCTCACAGCCCTCATAAGGAACCAAACCTGCCAACATCTTGATTTTGGACTTCTAGTCTCTAGAACTATAAGACAACACATTTCTGTTGTTTAAGCCACACAGAAATACTTTGTGGTACTTTGTATGGCAGCCCTAGCAAAAAAAAAAAAAAAAAAATACACATTGCAATTTAGCAATAATTTTTTACATTAAAATAAATTTGTCATTTTTATTAAATCTTTACTTAAATCACTCACCTGGACTCTGGGCAACTTGCAGTAGACCTAGTGTTGGCAATATTTTACCATTAAATTTCTTTCTCCTAATATCTGTCCAGTTTAGTGAGTCAAAATACAACTACCAATGTACTCTGGTCATAATCCATTAATATTTTCAGTGGATCTTGAAAATATCTCATTAAATTAAAAATCACAATTATGCTACTTGGGGTTTATTTTGCATTTTCTCTGGCTCTACTAATTTGTTTTGTTTTTTTTTAAACCACATATTACTTTCCTCTTAAATATTTCCTCTCCACTTAAGTTAGCCAATTAATGACCCCTATACACTTCTTCTGTCTGAATTTTTAAACCTTATCATTCATTCATTTCTCAGACATTGATTGAGAACCTATAGAGTTTGACAAATTGTCCTAAGTACTGAGGGTGGTAAAGGATGGGGCCATCAAATAGTCTCTGATCACAAGAGGCATGTAATCTAGAATAAAGGATAAAATGAGTATATGTCTTGAAATTATGACACACATGTCCAAAGATGTTTGTCACCAAATACCTGCATGTAATTTATCAGTGACCTCATAGCTAAAATGGGGGGAATAATATAAGCATCATGGGATATTTTGACAACTAAATGAAATAATGTATCACAGAGAGTAGCACTGAGGACTGGGGGGCATAGGCTCTGTGTGTTTGTTTAGCCTTTCTTCCCTGCTCTATGATTCATGTTCACACACCAGCCTTGCAATACTCACAATTCAAAATGATACCTCAGCAAAATATTACATGCCGTGGACTTTTAAGTCTGCTTCAAAATCCTCAGATGACAGGGCTTATCCTATACAGATGGATACCATTTAAGCAGGTATCAGAGAAACGGCAAATCATATCTGCTTGAATTAGAACACACTGGGTAAAAAAAATTAATAGTCTGTGCTCTCTAAATAGAACAACAAAGCCTGGATGACAGCATACCTGTTTATAGCATGATTTACTGAATATTTTAAGCCCACTGTTGAGAAGTCCTCAGAAAAAAATCCGTTCAAAATAGTACTGCTCATTGACAAATGCACCCAGTTACTTAAGAGCTCTGATGCAGACATACAAGAAGATAAATGTTGTTTTCATGCCTGCTAACACAACACCCATTCTGCAGCCCATGGATCAATGAGTCATTTTGACTTTCAAGTCTTATTATTCCAGAAATACATTTTTTAAAGGCTATAGGTGCCATAGATAGTGATTCCTCTGAAGGATCTAGCAAAGTCAATTGAACCTGCTGGAAAGGATTCACCATTCTAGATGTCATTAAAAACATATTGTGATTCATAGGGGGAGGTCAAAATATCAACATTAACAGGAATTTGAAAGCAGTTTATTCCAACCTTCATGAATGACTTTGAGGGATTCAAGACATCAATGGAAAAAGTAACTGCATATGTGGTAGAAATAGCAACAGAACTAGAATTGGAAGTGGAGCCTGAGGATGTAACCAAATTGCTGAAATCTCACGATAAAACTTTAACAGATGAAGACTTGCTTCTTATACATGAGCAAAGAAAATGGTTTCTTGAGATGGAATCTACTCCTGGTGAAGATTCTGTGAACACTATTTAAATGACAACAAAGGATTTAGAATATTACATAAAACTGATAAAGCAGCAGAAAAGTTTGGGAGGATTGACTCAAATTCTGAACGTTCTACTGTGGGTAAAACGCTATCAAACAGCATCACATGCTACAGAGAAATCTTCTGTAGCAAACTTCATCACTGTCTTATTTTAAGAAATTGCCACACTCAATGCAAGGCTGGTTCAACATACACAAATCAGTAAACGTAATCCATCATATAAACAGAACCAAAGACAAAAACCACATGATTATCTCAATAGATGCAGAAAAGGCCTTTGACAAAATTCAACAGCCTTTCATGCTAAAAACTCTCAACAAATTCAATATTGATGGGATGTATCTCAAAATAATAAGAGCTATTTATGACAAACCCACAGCCAATATCATACTGAATGGGCAAAAACTGGAAGCATTCCCTTTGAAAACTGGCACAAGACAGGGATGCCCTCCCTCACCACTCCTATTCAACGTAGTGATGGAAGTTGCAGCCAGGGTAATCAGGCAGGAGAAAGAAATAAAAATTATTCAGTTAGGAAAAGAGGAAGTCAAATTATCTCTGTTTGCAGATGACATGATTGCTTATTTAGAAAGCCCCATCGTCTCAGCCCAAAATCTCCTTAAGCTGATAAGCAACTTCAGCAAAGTCTCAGAATACAAAATCAATGTGCAAAAATCACAAGCATTCTTATACACAAATAACAGACAGAGAGCCAAATCCTGAGTGAACTCCCATTCACAATTGCTTCAAAGAGAATAAAATACCTAGGAATCCAACTTACAAGGGATGTGAAGGACCTCTTCAAGGAGAACTACAAACCACTGCTCAATGAAATAAAGGAGGACACAAACAAATGGAAGAACATTCCATGCTCATGGATAGGATGAATAAATATTGTGAAAATGGCCATACTGCCCAAGGTAATTTATAGATTCAATGCCATCCCCATCAAGCTACCAATGACTTTCTTCACAGAATTGGAAAAAACTACTTTAAAATTCATATGGAACCAAAAAAGAGCCCACATTGCCAAGACAATCCTAGCCAAAGAACAAAGCTGGAGGCATCCCGTGACCTGACTTCAAACTATACTACAAGGCTACAGTAACCAAAATAGCATGGTACTTGTACTGGTACCAAAACAGATATATAGACCAATGGAACAGAACAGAGTCCTCAGAAATAATACCACACATCTACAACCATCTGATCTTTGACAAACCCGACAAAAACAAGCAATGGGGAAAGGATTCCCTATTTAATAAATGGTGCTGGGAAAACTGGCTAGCCATATGTGGAAAGCTGAAACTGAATCCCTTCCTTACACCTTATACAAAAATTAATTCAAGATGGATTAAAGACTTAAATGTTAGACCTAAAACCATAAAAACCCTAGAAGAAAACCTAGGCAATACCATTCAGGACATAGGCATGGGCAAGGACTTCATGTCTAAAACACCAAAAGCAATGGCAACAAAAGCCAAAATTGACAAATGGGATCTAATTAAACTAAAGAGCTTCTGCACAGCAAAGGAAACTACCATCAGAGTGAAGAGACAACCTACAGAATGGGAGAAAATTCTTGCGATCTACTCATCTGACAAAAGACTAATATCCAGAACCTACAAAGAACTCAAACAAATTTACAAGAACAAAACAAACAACCCCATCAAAAAGTGGGCAAAGGATATGAACAGACACTTCTCAAAGGAAGACATTTATGCAACCAACAGACACATGAAAAAATGCTCATCATCACTGGCCATCAGAGAAATGCAAATCAAAACCACAATGAGATACCATCTCACACCAGTTAGAATGGCAATCATTAAAAAGTCAGGAAACAACAGGTGCTGGAGAGGATGTGGAGAAATAGGAACACTTTTACGCTGTTGGTGGGACTGTAAACTAGTTCAACCATTGTGGAAAACAGTGTGGCAATTCCTCAAGGATCTAGAAATAGAAATACCATTTGACCCAGCCATCCCATTACTGGGTATATACCCAAAGGATTATAAATCATGCTGCTATAAAGACACATGCATACGTACGTTTATTGCAGCACTATTCACAGTAACAAAGACTTGGAGCCAACCCAAATGTCCATCGATGATAGACTGGATTAAGACAATGTTTCACATATACACCATGGAATACTATGCAGCAATAAAAAAAGGATGAGTTCATGTTCTTTGTAGGGACACGGATGAAGCTGTAAACCATCATTCTCAGCAAACTATTGCAAAGACAGAAAACCAAACACCACATGTTCTCACTCACAGGTGGGAATTGAACAATGAGATCACTTGGACACAGGAAGGGGAACATCACACACCAGGGCCTATCATGGGGTGGAGGCAGGAGGGGAGGGATAGCATTAGGAGATATACTTAATGTAAACGACGAGTTAATGGATGCAGCACACCAACATGGCACATGTATACATATGTAACAAATCTGCACGTTGTGAACATGTACCCTAGAACTTAAAGTATAATTAAAAAAAAAAAAGAAAAGAAAAAAGAAGAAATTGCCCTAGTCACGCCAGCCTTCAGCAACCATCACCTGATAGCAGCCATCAACATCAAGGCAAGAGCCACCAAAGATTACAACCTGCTGAAGACTCCGAAGATTGTCAGCATTTTTTAGCAATAAAATATTTTTAACTAAGGTATATAAATGTTTTGACATAATGTTATTGCACACTTCATAGAATACAGTATAGTATAAACATAACTATTATATGTACTGGGAAACCAAAAAATTTGTGTGACTGGCTTATTGTGATATTCACATTATTGCGGTGGTTTGGAACCAAACTTACAGTATGCCTGAAGTATGCCTGTATGTATCTTTACATATTTAAATAACTTTTCTGGGAGAGAGATTAAGCTTCTGCAAGTTCCCAGAAGGTTTAACAACAATTGATCTCTGGGAACATCATTTCTGTAGGCAGATTGTGGCTTGATAGAATGCAATGTCAAGATATGACAAGTAGCACTGGATAAGAAATTGGCTGTCTTATGAGGTGCCCGGCTTTCTGAAAAGAGAGTTTTCTAACAAAAAATGCCAAAGTGTGAGGATTATGTTATTAGATATGATCTTGCATTGAAAGATGGTTAGATTAGAAACTGCTAAAATCTTTCCAATCTCAAATTCTATGTTCAGGTTTAATAGTATTATATTTTTAGAAATATGTTTTACGTTTAAGCCAAAATTAATAAATTAAGTCAAAGATTTCCAGGAGTAAAATACATATTTTATAAGTTCCATTTAATTTTAGTGATATGCTTAAGCAGAATGAAGTATAAATTAGTTTTTTTAAGGATATCTGGTTTCTAAAAAGAATGTTTTGTATTTTTTTTTAAATCACTTCTGATTCCTTAAAGAATGAAAAATATTAATGACTGAGGTTTGTTCAACGGATTTGGAGGAAATCCACTCATGATTCATTTAAATCAATTTGGAGGAGGTTGACTAATGTTTTCATACTTTCTGTCTAGACTAGAAGCTTAAAAAAGCACACCTGTGACTCTGCAAGACTCTGATAAATCATGTCTGTTAACACAAGAGTATGAGAAACAAAAACCTTATCACCCACAATACCCAGAAATATGAATCTGGAGCCTGGGGATGCTGAGAGTTGTCATTGTGTTAGGAGCCCAAGCGCTATTTACACATGGCTCCAATAGATCTTCCAAAGAGCTTTTTGCCCTTGTGTTAGTGCAGAATGTATATTCCAGGAGCAGGGTCGAGGAGGGATCATTGTGGGAATGAAAAAGTATGAACCATCTGTTAGTGTCCGCTCCATGAAGTCTCACCACTCTTCTTCATAAATCATTTCCAGGGGCCCTGATTCTTTTTCTTCTTCCCTGCCCCTCCACTGGTACTTGAGGTTCTGTCACTCTACTAGTTTAACATTTGAAAAAGACTGTTGTTAAGGCAGGAATACTGACTTTATTCACTATGCTTTAAGCTAAAATGCAATACAGCTCTTTTAAATGATCTCATTGGGCAGATATAGCCCTTTATTGGAAAACTTTCTGTTCCGTGTTTGCCAAAATATAGAAATTAATAAAATAATCCTTCAAGTAATTACAAATTTTGGTAGTCATCTTTAAATTTTGGCTTTCAGCAGTTAAAAGATTGTATCAAAGAACTTGTATTGGCTTTTCCAAGTTTATAACACAAAAGCGAAGCATCTCTGTTTACAATAGCCGTAAAAAGCCTGAATCCTACCCACTTCACCTCCCCAGAGACCTGCCTTTAAATCACCCATTAGTTCCAAAGACAACTCTGTGACTAATAGAGGAGAAAGACATGTAAGTAATACGATACAAAGCAGAAATCAAGAATATAGATAAAGGAAATCTTAAGTTCTATTAGGGTATTTAGATAGACATCACAGAAGAATTGGTATTTGCATTGTACATTGAAAAATCAGCAGTGTTTTGACAAAAAATATAGAAGGAAAAGAGGGGAATAGTGTAAATGAAGAAAAAGCTGGAACAAAATTCACTGAAGCTTGAAAGTAGAGTGTATTTTCAGAACAAGTCACAAAAAGTAGACCCTTAGTCTTTGTTTCCTAAAAGGTCATTATTTATCCTTCATTCTAGAGTGATTGTTTGGCTACAAATGATGTAGCACTGCACAGAGTCACAGAGTAGGTTCACAGGCTGTAGAGAAGGCATTATCTCTGCTCTAAATAAGCTTGGTGGCCAAACAGGAAGATGAGACAAGTATATTATATGTAAGCAATGTCAATATAAATGCACAAGACTTTCTTACTGAATTGTAAATCATTCAACAGTAAAGTTATATCCCTAATTTGCTTTGATAACTTCTTTTTTAAGCATTCCTATTGTTATAGTCACTGAAATTTCCCCACGTTAATAGATCAAAGAGAATAAAAAATATTACCAGATCACAAACCATTCTGGAGTTTTTTGCCTATACTAGAAAATAAAGGAGTTGCATAAGAAGCTCATGAATGTCCTTTCAAGTTATAACATGTTTTGATTGTATTTTCATAAATGTAGTCAGCACATAAGCTCTCTTTCTTTTCCTCTCCTTTCTTCCCTCCTCCTTGTTCTCTCTCTCTCTCTTTCTCTCTCATACATATACAATAAAAATATATACATTTTTAACAACAAAAAATTACTTAATCCTCAAGTTAGACTGACATTTTAATACACAGGCATTTTATCCTAAGTGAATATTCTAATAGTACATTTGCATATGTAATCTACTAATAAATATAAAAATATATGGCATGAACATGTGTGTGTTATCATTGTACATATATGCTGAGGTTATGAAGAGTTGATAACATAAAATGGTTAATGCCAAATGTGGGTCGGTACCACTCTTCAACTTGGAAAGTGTACCAGAGAGTGCTCAGAGAGAGTTCCAATATGTTACTTATTTTGGTAGCATTCCTAAGGCTCATCAGAACTGTCCTTGCCTCCAGGCTCTAAGGTCAGAGCAGCAGTTAGGGCAAGTCTAGGGACTTCATGCTAATGGACACTGATCACTCCTTAACACTTCCTCAGTCCTCACAGAAGTATGAGATCAATTCTTACCTCCCTTGAAGAAGTTCATCTGTGATGATCCTGAATCCAGAGTCTTTGAAGGCTCTGTGGGACTTTCAAGACTGATTTCAGGGAAGCTGAGGACTTTTTTTTTTCCTTTTTCCTTTTTATTTTTTTAAATTATACTTTAAGTTCTGGGATACATATGCAGAACGTGCAGGTTTATTACATAGATACACATATGCCATGGTGGTTTGCTGCACCCATCAACCCATCACCTACATTAGGTATTTCTCCTAATGCTACCCCTCCCCTATCCCGCCAGCCACTGACAAGCCCTGGTGTGTGATGTTTCCCTCCCTGTGTCCATACATTTTCATTGTTCAACTCCCACTTATGAGTGAGAACATGCAGTGTTTGGTTTTCTTTTCCTCTGTTAGTTTTCTGAGACTGAGGGTTTCCAGCTTCATCCATGTCCCTGCAAAGGACATGAACTCATCCTTTTTTATGGCTGCACAATATTCCATGGTGTATAGGTGCCACATTTTCTTAATCCAGTCTGTCATTGATGGACATTTGGGTTAGTTCCAAGTCTTTGCTATTGTGAATAGTGCTGCAATAAACATACGTGTGCATGTGTCTTTATCGTAGCATGATTTATAATCCTTTGGGTATATACCCAGTAATGAGATTGCAGGGTCAAATGGTATTTCTCATACTAGCTCCTTGAGGAATTGCCACACTGTCTTCCACAATGGTTGAACTAATTTACACTCCCACCAACAGTGTACAAGTGTTCCTATTTCTCCACATCCTCTCCAGCATCTGTTGTTTGCTGACTTTTTAATGATCATCATTCTAATTGGCATGAAATGGTATCTCATCGTGGTTTTGATTTGCATTTCTCTAACGACCAGTGATGATGAGCTTTTTGTTTGTTGACCACATAAATGTCTTCTTTTAAGAAGTGTCTGTTCGACACATGAAAAAATGCTCATCATCGCTGGCCATCAGAGAAATGCAAATCAAAACCACAATGAGATACCATCTCACACCAGTTAGAATGGCAGTCATTAAAAAGTCAGGAAACAACAGGTGCTGGAGAGGATGTGGAGAAATAGGAACACTTTTACACTGTTGGTGGGATTGTAAACTAGTTCAACCATTATGGAAAACAGTATGGCGATTCCTCAAGGATCTAGAACTAGATGTGCCATATGACCCAGCCATCCCATTACTGGGTATATACCCAAAGGATTATAAATCATGCTGCTATAAAGACACATGCACACGTATGTTTATTGCGGCACTATTCACAATAGCAAAGACTTGGAATCAACCCAAATGTCCATCAGTGGCAGACTGGATTAAGAAAATGTGCACATATACACCATGGAATACTATGCAGCCATAAAAAAGGATGAGTTTGTGTCCTTTGTAGGGACATAGATGCAGCTGGAAACCATCATTCTTAGCAAACTATCACAAGAACAGAAAACCAAACACCGCATGTTCTCATTCATAGGTGGGAACTGAACAATGAGATCACTTGGACATGGGAGGGGGAACATCACACAGCGGGGCCTATCATGGGGAGGGGGGAGGGGGGAGGGATTGCATTGGGAGTTATACCTGATGTAAATGACGAGTTGACGGGTGCTGACGAGTTGATGGGTGCAGCACAGCAACATGGCACAAGTATACATATGTAACAAACCTGCACGTTATGCACATGTACCCTAGAACTTAAAGTATAATAAAAAAAAAAAAGGAAGTGTCTGTTCATATCCTTGGCCAACTTTTTGATGGGTTTTTTTCTTTTTTTCCTGTAAATTTGTTTAAGTTCTTGTAGTTTCTGGACATTAGCCCTTTGTCAGATGGGTAGATTGCAAAAATTTTATCCCATTCTGTAGGTTTTCCATTCACTCTGACGATAGTTTCATTTGCTGTGCAGAAGCTCTTTAGTTTAATTAAATCCCATTTGTCAATTTCAGCTTTTGTTGCCATTGCTTTTGGTGTTTTAGTCATGAAGTCTTTGCCCATGCCTATGTCTTGAGTGGTATTGCCTAAGTTTTCTTCTAGGGTTTTTATGGTTTTAAGTCCTACAATTAAATCTTTAGTCCATCTTGAGTTAATTTTTGTATCAGGTGTAAGGAAGGGGTCCAGTTTCAGTTTTCTGCCTATGGCTAGCCAGTTTTCCCAACACAATTTATTAAATAGGGAATCCTTTCCCCATTGCTTGTTTTTGCCAGGTTTGTCAAAGATCAGATGGTTGTAGATGTATGTTATTTCTGAGGCCTCTGTTCTGTTCCATTTGTCTATATATCTGTTTTGGTACCAGCACCTTACTGTTTTGGTTACTCTAGCCTTGTAGTGTAGTTTGAAGTCAGGTTGCATGATGCCACCAGAAGCTGAGGACTTTTAGGACTAGTATTAACCCAGGCTTCAGACAGACCCTAGAAAACAACTTCCACTTAGAACACCATCAGTCCTAATACTTTCCTAGTAGACTAGACTGCCTGGACTCAGCAGAAATTTCTATTACATATTGTACCTTAATGCTTATTAATGCTTAATGTATATTACATATACATACCTTAATGCTAAATGTTTAAAAGGAAGGTAAGGGCTGAACTATGCAGAAATATGTGGAAATGCTGATCTAGCCCGTGAATCAGACTACAGAAAGTCCTGAAAGACTGGCAAAGCACAGGGAATAGTCAGCTTAATCCATAAAAAGAGAATCTCAAATAATTTTGTATTGCACATAAGGTTATTTATCTTCTCTCAAACGTTAATTCATTCAAACTATTTGGATAATAAGAATAATAAATAAATAATTTTTCTAAATCAATAGCAGTTGACTATCATACAATGAGTCCTTTCAAAACGACACAGGTCAATCTGTTTATAGAAAATTTCAAAAACTTCAGAAAAGTCTTATTCTAACATCTACACTTCAGAAAAGAAGAAATCATATGGAAATCTTCGACTCACTAAATGTCAGCAGTCAAAATACTTGTAGATATCTTAAATGTTCTGATTTTCTGAGGGTTTTAACAAACTTTGCCTTGTGTTCTGACATCTAGCACATTGGTAATAACATATATTCCTGGAGAAATATTTAATTGCACTAGAGAGAAACAAAGAGAGCCTTTCTAATCAAACAAACTACACAATAAACATACTTTTTAACTTAAACTAAGACATTTTGTAGAATGGTTGGATTAAACTAGCCTTTAATTATATCAGAACTATTAGCTCTGGGATGATTAAATTATAAGTTGTCAACATTTCCTTTTAACTCCTTACATTTAGTAATTAATAACTTGATGAGAAAATTTTACTTTCAGCTAAGGCTAAAATATGGAATGGATATAATTTAATTATGAAACTAGCAATAACAACCTCAACTAAGACACAGAGAGCCAAATACAATTACGTAGGAATTCAGCTTTTATAGCTTTTTCAAAGGTGCCTATTTCAGATTCGTATTGGCTAATTTCAGGTTGCTAGTTACCTGATATAGGCTGTTTTCATGTGTAATTCTTATAAAATCAAGTTTAATATAACTTCAGAAATAAAATTTTTACATTTCCTTTAATAGTTTGTACATAGAACTCATGAGTTACAGAGGAAAAATGTATTACCTATATAACAATTTTAGGAAGAGACATATCAATTTGTTGTTTCAAAGTCACAACTGTATACTTGATGAACAAATTGGCTCTGAAGCTTTTGTTTAAAAAAATAACACTACCATTTTAAGAAGTCAAATTGACATTTGGAACAGATTACCGTTATTTTTAAAGCAGATCAATTTTAAACTTTAAATTACAGAATTATTTTAAACTTGTGGCTTTCTAGGAAATATATATGTTTAATTCTTGTGAATATATGAACAAATTAAATATTCTCCTAGGGAACAATTAGAGTATTAACTATGGGTTTTAAACTTGTTTTAATAAGAATTTAGATCAAATATTGAATAACAGCAGAACAGAACTATGCCCAAGGCAAGGAAAATTATTTTTCAACTTCTCTTCTTTAATGGCACCATGGTAGAGAATTTTATAGTATTATCAAGTACTGCCTTATAAAAATATTATGGTGATATTTTACTGTCTTATAGTATTATTAAGAGAGCAACTTAAATATCCAAATCTTATAGATTTCATGGTTGGTTTTTTTTCACATCCAAGTATGATATGTAATGAAATTTTGTAGTTACTTTTAATGTAAGGCCAATATAAGTTCTCAAATTATAGATTTAATTCAAACAATTGAATGAGCTGCCCCAAATCATCATAGTCTGTTCCCTGTATATGGAAATAAGATATAAATGGAGTTTGAGCCCTCTTCCCAAGGTTTCCCCAATATTTTTTGATCATGTAGTTCAACTACTTAGCAATTTGGGGGATTAATTAAAGATAGTAAAGAGAAAGTGCCAGGAAGATATTATAAAATATCCCATGCTAAAAAGATTATGTGGTTTAGGCTTGACAAATGTGAAGTGACATCTGCTGGGCCCTTTTGTAGAAAAGGATAAAGGAATTGGTTCATCAAGAAAAAAAAAAAAAAAGATTCTTACCAGGAACCAGTGAGAGAAACAACACATCTTCTTAAAAGGAGCAGGGCTAAGCAAATGATTCACAAGGCTAAGCTCACAGTAGATGAAAGGACATGATTTTTAATTCATTTTCTGTAGGCCACAGATAAGGAATCCTCTTGATCAAAGCCTGGCAACACAATGGATACTAGCAAAATGCAACTAGGTCTAAAAACAGCTGTCAAGGGTTTAATGTGCACAAAAGAAATACTTTGGCTGTACTGGATGATCTTTAAAGACTTTCACAGTTCTACTGTTGTATAATATTATACTATAAAATATCAACTAAAAGGACCTGTATATCTTCGAGTTGGTACTTTCTAATGTGGAAAAAAAAAAAAAAGTACCTCACCTAGCAATGAAAAACTGGGCTATGGCAAATGGCTGAGGTATAAGTATTTTAAGTTGAATGAGAATTTTCAATGCTATATCATTTTCAGGCAAGATTCCATGAGTTTTAATGTTTAAAGGTGATAATTTTGGGAGAAAATGTACACTATTTTATTAATTGGGTCAATGAGTTTATTAAGGGTTATTGACTAAATTTCAAATACCAGGCTCATATCTTCATAATATTTTCCTCATTTTGTTCTAATTGTCTTCCCATATGTGTAGCAAGTAATTAATAGGGTCACACAGGAGAGAATAGATTTATAGCTTTGTTTGGTGAAGACTCATTTAAGTGATCTTCTATAGTGATGAAAGTGTCAAGTCTATGGGTTCCATTATTCCAAGTAGAAGATAAGTAACTTTAAAGAGATAGATCTTTCTTGTTTTGTGAAGACTTACATCATCTCTCTTAGGTATATAGATGTTCAGCTAGCAATGCCAATTTTGTTTTGACAAATTTTTTGAAAAACTGTCTCACTCAAGTGTAGAAAAGTTTGGTCACCTGAGAAGATCTGACCTGCAAGGAGGCCGTAAGGACACTTTTACAACTAGAGCATTCCTGGACAATATTTTGGAGAAACTGGAGTCTCGGAGTGGGATAGGCTGTACCTTTGGACTTCCTGCGTGAAAAGGTTTGAACACTGCAACTTGGGGACTGCAGAAGAAGGGTTTTTACAGTGCCTGAGAGGCAGAGTAAGAGTTACAAACTCCTAAGTCCACAGATGCTAGACAGATATATTACCTGAGGAATAGGCACTGGAGGGTTTGCCTCATCTTAAAGGGACAGTTGCTTCATGGTTCCCATTCATGACATGGATTTTTGCCATGAATAAATATTTTGTCTAGAATTGCCAGACTTTCTGATTTTTCAAGACAACTGAGAAATCCAAATTTTCATACAAAAACTTTTTAAATGAAGCCAACAAATTTAAGATTTTATTAAAACACTGTAAGGATTGCACAAAACAAATCTAGCGGGGTGGATTTAGTTCAGAGTGGTTTGCATACAATCTCCAGTATAAAGGACACACAACTAGAATGTAAGCTCCTGGAGGGAAGGACCTTGTCTTAAATACCCATGATAATATCTGATACCATAGCAGGTGTTTAACATGGAGTTTCAATTCACATGTAAGTATTTTTATGTATGACATATTGACACGTCTAAGCTGTTCACTGGTAGGAGACTTGCAGAAGAGTGCTTGTCAGAAGAAAGCCTCTGGTTTCAATTTTCAGAGCCCACAGGAGCCTACATTTTGTTTACTTACTTGGGATCTTGGATTCAGGTTCAAGTTTCCTCCCTCAGCCAGAGTTTCCTTCTCACCCCATCTCTGTTCTTACCTTATCAACTTCATTCATACTCTCCCCACAGTTGTGGGAGGTGATGGATTACAGGGTTTTTGGATGACAAATCAGGGAGCCTGGAGAGGGGGAAGTCACATGCATTGGGTGAACCCCTTCCTTAGCTTTCACTGGATTCTAAACTACAGTTTGAAAGTATTTCTCAAATGCTATTCCAACTAAGTAGCCCACGCTTATAAGTCTGAACATCAAGTGTTACTTGACCATCTAGAAAAAGCAGAAAAAGTGAGCAGGGAAATACCTGGCCAACATTTTACATGGGATCTGTGAACATTCCCACTCATATACTGTTATATGCTGTCCAAAGGAGGCTAAGCTTGCACAAGCCATAATTAAGAATTTTGTTTTCTGGCTTGTTGGAAGTGGACTTCACCTTGAATATACGACTACTGATAAAATTCTCAAATACATTTCCCATTAAATAGGAAGTAAGAATGACTGTAAAGATCACTGTTCATTTAAAAATTTAACTTTATTGAGAATTTCCTGTTAGAACAGGATATAACAAAACAAAAAGGAGAAATCCATTAACTCCAGGTATGGAGGTATGGTTATGTCTCTTATCATCTCAGAAGTCTTGCTCTTTTGTCAGGCTGGAGTGCGGTGGTGTGATCTTGGCTCACTGCAAATTCCGACTCCCGGGTTCAAGTAATTCTTCTGCCTCAGCCTCCCGAGTAGCTTGAGGTATAGGCGCACGCCACTATGCCCAGCTAATTTTTGTATTTTTAGTAGAGACGGGGTTTCACCATGTTGGCCAGATGATCTCGATCTCTTGACCTCGTGATCGACCTGCCTCAGCCTCCCAAAGTGCTGGGACTACAGGCGTGAGCCACTGTGCCCTGCCCAGCCTTTTTTTAAAAAAAACTCATTACACTATGCACTCCCCTTAAGTCATATTCTTCACTATTTTGGCTTCAATCATTATCTGTACACTCATGACAAATATTTCAGCCTCCATGCCATAGAGCAAACACTTACTAGATCACTCTTGATGCATCACCTGTTCACATGGCTCATTTTTGTTCATTCTTCAGAATACAGTTTATTAGTACTTTCTCTGAAGGAAACTTCTCTGACCTTCTAAGACCAGTTGCATTTTGCCCTTTATTTGCTTCCATCAGAGAATTTATCCCATCCTGTGTTTATTTAATCAGTCAATAATTGAGTACTAGGTGCTTGGAATGTAAAAATAAGTAAATATAGGCAAATTCTGAGCACGTAGTACATGCTCAATAAATATGTTAACTCCAGGCTAACATCAATATCCAAATGGGTGCTTGATAATGAGTGAGTCCCAACAGAATTCTACAATTCTGCTCTAGGACAGTGTTCAAAGAAGTGTGATCTGGCCAGGCGTGGTGGCTCATGCCTGTAATCCCAGCACTTTTGGAGGCTGAGGCAGGTGGATCACTTGAGGCCAGGAGTTCAAGACCAACATGGAGATACCTTGTCTCTACTAAAGAAGTGTGATCTGGCCAGGCGTGGTGGCTCATGCCTGTAATCCCAGCACTTTTGGAGGCTGAGGCAGGTGGATCACTTGAGGCCAGGAATTCAAGGCCAACATGGAGATACCTTGTCTCTACTAAAAATTACAAAAATTAACTGGCTGGGGTGGCACATGCCTGTAATCCTAGCTACCTGGGAGGCTCAAGCAGGAGAATCGCTTGAACCAGGGAGGCGGAGGTTGCAGTGAGCCGAGATCGCACCATTGCACTCTAGCCTGGGTGACAAAGCAAAATTTAAAAAAAAAAAAGTGTGATCTATAGACTACCTTGTGAGCTCAACCCCAGATCTACTGAATCGGAATTTCTGTTGGTGAAATATGAAGACATGTGTTTTTAGAAGCTCCTCCAAATGGTGTTTAATTACCCTGATATTTGAGAGTCATTTGTCTAAGCCAAGACAATGGCAATGTCAGGCATTTGATTTGAATCATGAACTTAGCCAACAGCAGGAAATCCAGATGGTTCAGTTACCTCACAAATGTTGAGAAGGATGTCACCAGAGTCCCAACTATGTGTGCTGCAGATTCATGGCAGAGTGCAATATCAAACAATGAAATGACAAGCTGTGATGAACTATAGAAATGGTCCCTAACTTCATATACAAATAAAGAAGCAGAGTAACTTCATTTATGAGCCTGTGCTCTCTGCCACTCTGCAATGCTTATTCAATAGAGCTGTTTTCCTTATGGAAATCTAAAAGTTTCACTTCCTAGAATGCTAACCATTTGATAAATAGTATTACACAATTACAAATTTCTTCCAGAAACCTGGTAATGGTTAGTGATGTCCTAAATGACCCTGAAAGATAACTTGATACCTATTCTCCAAGACTCGATATTCTGGAGTCCTACGACGTTAGTCACTCTTTAAAGGCCTGAGAAGATAGAAGAGTAGGTTAAAATGAGATCAAATGTCCAGTAGTGTCAGAGGCATTTGAACCAGAGCAACTCCATATTGAATAGGGGGTGGATAAAATGAGGCTGAGACCTACTGGGCTGCATTCCCAGATGGTTAAGGCATTCTAAGTCACGGGATAAGATAGGAGGTCAGCACAAGATACAGGTCATAAAAAATCTTGCTGATAAAACAGGCTGCAGTAAAGAAGCCAGCTGAAACCCACCAAAACCAAGATGGCCATGAGAGTGACCTCTGGTTGTCCTCACTGCCACATTCCCACCAGTACATGACAGTTTACAAATGCCATGGCACTATCACGAAGTTACCCTATATGATCTAAAAAGGGAGGCAGGAATAATCCACACTTTGTTTACCTTATAATCAAGAAATAACCATAAAAATGGGCCACTAGCAGCTCTTGGGGCTGCTTTGTCTATGGAGTAGCCATTCTTTTATTCCTTTACTTTCTTAATAAACTTGCTTTCACCTAAAAAAAAAAAAAAGGATGACAAGCTGTGGCAGCACTCATTAATAGTATCTACTGAGGTTATACAATAGTCCAGGCTCTAGACTGAATGATTTATACAATCTATGTGCACTTAAACTTCACAACAACTCCATAACATTACATTTTTATTATCCCCAAATAACAGATAAGAAAACTGAGGCACGGAATCATTCACTAAACTACCAAAGGACTATACAATTAGCAAGGTAGAGTTTATATAAATCCAGGCAATCTGCCTCCAGCTGCAATCAGGGAGAACTTTCCACTTGTAGAGTAAGTTCTGCCAGACAAAGCAAAAACCAACAAAGGAGGAGACTATCCTAGAACAGTAGAATCTCCTGGCCGTGCTTCCATTACTGGACAGTGACTCGTTGAAGCTCAACTTTCAGAACTGAGAAGGGTGGACGAGCATGAAAAGTGTCTGGCTTATTGAAACCTCACATGGCTTCCCATAGTGGGCCCTCTTTGGAGACGTCACCCTTTTCACTGCCCAACACTGGTTCTCAATGACCTCAGTGTGGCTGGTATCCAAAAGCTGGCTCCTCCAGGGTCCTTACCACAAAAGAGTTCCCTGAAGCAGAAAATCAGCTCCCCATCAAAGGAAGATTGTTTGCAGCCTTTTGCTGTTGAGGTTCTTCATCCAGCTTTGATATCAGCAACACAGGTCAAGACCAGCTCTCCTCTGTGAGAAACTCACATATTCTTGCCACGCCAAAAAGTGAGAGTGAGGGCATTGTGCTGCTGTGAGCCTCACATCTCTCTCCAATTCTTCCCTCCCCTGTTCAGGTAGTGAAGACTCAATTCAGCAAAACTGCTGATAAGCTGATTTCCAACTGGGGAACAAGATTCCCATCTCCCTTTGCTGCATCCTTAACCTTGTGTAAGTGATTATCTTAAAACAACCCTCCTTGATACTGAGGATTGAAAACAACTCCCTCCCTCTCGCCTCTCTGCATGGACACTACTATCTCCAAAAGACTGATGATGACCCTTCTTTCACTTGGGCTTGAGGAAGAAGGGGTGAAAGTGGTTGTTGGTGACAGGGTTAGCTATGTAATTAATTAAGATCTGCAGGAAGATAGCTAACCTAACTTCTGGAAGCTCCTTCAATGTAGAATATAGAGAGCTTAGACACTTTTGTTTCATATCTTAGAAACTTTTGTTTCAGTTTTTTACCTTAGCAGAAATTTGAGGAAAACAGGAGAAATATCACTTGACTTTCTGTTACAAGAGTTTATCTTGTAAAAAAAAAAAAAAAAAAAAAAAAACCTTTCCATCTTATCCCATTCTTCATCAATCCATAGGAGTCTGGAACTTTGTGGTGACAAAGTAAACTGTACAGTCAGTATTTTATTCTCATCTGTATTTTCGCTTTATTTCCCAAGTATCAATCCAACTATGATGATAGACAAGTGTTACTGGAGAAAAGTTGAACCAAATCTATTACTGCCACGGAATATCTCTAATTCAAAGTTTCTGTGATTTTAAGTAATTGGCCACTTGCTTGGATTATCTTCACTCTCATTGAACATCAGGGAGAAAGAAAGCTCAAATAAAATCAGGTCAGAATAAATGAAATCCAAGATGGATTGTTATGGACATTTAGATCCCTCTTCAAGGAGGAAGGGCTTATTTCCCATCTGCTGGGAATATGGCCTGAAAATAGCCCTCACTTATCAGCCTTCTTTAGCTGGAATGTCATGGCTCTAGAAAATTGCCTCCCCCAAAGTTTCATCTCCTTCCAAGGTCAGTTCATATCCAGTAATTAATTTACATGGGGTATAAAGTCCAGCCCTAGCCACAATTCAAAATAATTGGAATGACCCTCTTAGATCCAGAGCTCCCCACGTGTTGGCTGAGACCTTCACTGGGATCACATCACAGCTCCACTTCTCCCTATGCCCAATCTTGCTTCCATCACATCCCTTCCTCTGTGTCGGTCCCAAGAATACTTCCTAATAAACATTCCACATGGGTTCCTGGGGTACCTGAGATATAGGCAGAGATCAGAATCACAGCATTTCACCAGTTTCATTGTTCGGTTTTTTTTATTTAAATTATGAAGAAAATATTATTTAAGGAAATATTTCATTACGTAAGATAAGATTATAATTTTAGAAGTTAATTTTAGAGTCTGAAGAATATTTGGTTTAGATTTAAACAGTCTCACAGAGAATTATGGAAAGTGGAAGAATGATAGTATTCTATATGATTTCTGTAATTTATTGTTTTTATGAAAATATTTCTGCAATTTTTAAAAACAATATATTACATAGATGTATTCAATCAAATAAATTAGGGGATTATTTACTGGCATGAAAACCAGAAGAGCACCTAATGCTTGCTCAGAAGAGAGAACCAATATGGTAAAGAGAGTTGCAGCGTTCTGCTAAGGCCAAGATCCATACACAAAACCCTAAGAAGATCGCTATCTACCTACTCAATGTCTCTTTTATGAATGTTTTTCCACAGACCAGCTCTTTGGTAGATGGCAGACTTTACACAGAAGAGGAGTCTGGCACTAAACAAGTTCTATGTTCCTTCAAAAGTTCTCTACTTTACAACGTTTCTCCTCCAGTGACGGGTTCTGCTTTCTTTCTGTTCCAAGTGCAGAGTCATGAAATTCAACCTCTATTTTGCTGCAATGTGGACAACTCAATATACCATGCCGTAATGAGCATTTTGAATATAATTGATTTTCAAGAACATGAACTCTACTTAGTTCCTTTTAAATATTTTTCTCTAATTTGATCAAACACACAGAAAACCTTACAGATATATTGGAATAACTTCTTTTTCTAGTAGCATTTTGCAGGAGTTATCTAGGGAGTAAAACATGCTGTATCAACACTTCTCTATCCATCAGAAATTTTCATTAATTCTGACCAAATAGATCAAATAAAGCTATTTCAGTGGCATGATGAAAGAGTAATTCTAATTAAAGGCATTGGAATAACAATATATAGATTGAACCTTCAGAGGCTACATTATAAATCTGGCCTTATACCATAGAGCAATTTTGCCCAATATCCCAAGAAAAGGAAGGAATTTGCCTAGCTTGTCTATTTATTTCCAATCATTTGTAGTGTTTAAAATAGACTTATAATTGTCCATACTTGTGAATTTATTTTTAATCAGAGTTATAGGAAAAACTGTTAATTAAGCAACTGAAAAATAATTTTCTGAAATAGCTCAAGTATGTTCTTGGATCCTGGAGGTTTGCATGGCCTTGATCATGGCATTTTCTTCAGGCAGTGCCTAGAAATATTTTCTTTGAAGGGAATTGAACCCAACTGTCTAGTAATTGTGTTTAAATTAATTAATTTATTTTTGGAATCAGTTTTCCACATTTTAAAAAATTCATAGCTCCCACAAACACACAAATAACTTCATGCAATGTGAAATTTTGGTTGTAATACATGTGTTAAAATGCAAAATAGTCTTACCCTTAAGATTTTGATTTTATCAATTTAATATTAATTTTAATTTTAATGCTAATTGTGCACTTTTTAATAAAAATGGTTTTATTAAAATATGTTATGAACAGATATTGATCTTATACTTTGGTTTTAGAGCAGTAAAGTCATGGTTTTATTAAAGTATGGTGAGTATATTGAACTCACTTGCACTATTTGCATACTTGTAATATTTGTGGATTATTAATTTCAAAAGAAATCAAATAGTTGGTTATGCAACTTAAAAGATAGATAATAACAAAGCAATAACAAAATGGAATCCACAATGGAGTTCAGTTTACCAAGTGATTTTACTTATATTGGATACACCATCCCTTAAAAGAGAAAAGAACTAATGTGTCAAGTAGAAAACATGCATTTCATTACATAGTAGCTCTCTGAACATGGGCAACTTACCTAAATTCTAAACTTCAGCTTCTTTAAATAGGGGTGATAATTCACAATGTGATTGTAAGAATAACTGAGGTAACATAAGTAAAATGCTATGGCATATATAAAGCCCCTCGCACATAGGTAGGATTCAAAAAATCATAACAATCATTAATATTTGCCATCAATGCATCTGCATTTCTATTTCTATCACTAGCTATGAGTCCTGGGCAAGTCATCAAGATCCTCTGACTTACATTTTCCTTGTGAGTAATACAGGGCATTAATAGGACTTGAATGGTCTTCTGTACAGAGTTGTTTTGAGGATTAAATGAGATAGTATATGTGAAGGTGAAATGTCCATCATTATAGTCCTAACTTTTCGGATGAGGAAACTAAAGGCTAATAGTTGAAAGCAAACTATTCAAGGTCATGTTACCAGCAAGTAGCTGAGCCAGGGTTTAAAAACCAAACCTTCAATTCCTGAACCCATGACTTAGTTCATCTTATCACACAGCTGCTTCCAGTAAAGTTTTTAAGAACTTCCTTTGCATAGTCCAGGATTAGTCCCAGGGCATGGGATAGGATTAAGTTTTTAAAAGAAGCAAAAGAACCTCAGCTGCTAGGGTGAAAGGTCATGGGAGTGGAGAACTATAACACCAACCACACTATTTCTAATCATAGGCCTCCCTGACTACTGAATTCAGTAGTATTGCTGAAGTCAGTCTTTGACTTTTCCTTCATCATCCACAGCTATTTTTCCAAGTCTCACTCTTTCTTCCCTTAAAATATTTCCATTGTACACATTTTTCTCCCCATTTTCACTGCTAACACTCCAGCACAGCCTTTATTGCTCTATGCCTGGTACAGCAAATAAGCTTAGGCTGTTATCTCCTCCCTCTACCAATTACCCTCAACAATACTGCTAGATGGCTCTCCCAGAGATATCAATTTTCAGATTTACGATGCCTGGGATTATCCAGTGGTGTGCTGGACCTGGCTCTCACCAGCTGGAGAAAGTGGATTGTGTGCATGTCTTCTCAAACACTGCCTTCAACAAAGTCATGTTGATAACTTTAAATTGTCCATTGAGGGTGCATTTATACCATAGACATCAGCAAACACTATGACTCAGGGCATATTTTCCCCCAGGGAGCTTATTGTTAAACATTTGACAGCACCGATTACATCTGACATAGTCACTACTTACAGGTACAATACACAGCGTCTGACACACAGTAGTACTCAATATACATTTGCTCAATAAATTACAGATGTTCGCCCCCTCACAAATCTGTATGTCTTGTCTGCACAATTCATAGTCCAACTCTACTACCTAGCTTTCTAGACCTGCCTCATTTGGTCCTTCACTAGGAAGTCAATGTTTTTATTCTTCTATAAGGCTGAGTTCTGGGCCGGGCACCATGGTTCACACCTGTAATTCCAGCACTTTGGGAGGCTGAGGTGGGCAGATCACTTGATGCCAGGAGTTCAAGACCACCCTGGCCAACATGGTGAGACCCTGTCTCTCAGGTGCAGTAGCACATGCCTGTAATCCAGCTACTTGGGAGTCTGAGGCACATGAATCGCTTGAACCCTAGAGGCAGACATTGCAATGAACCAATATGGCACCACTGCACTCCATCCTGGGTGACAGAGCAAGACTCTCATTTAAAAAATTAAAAATAAGACTGAATTCCACTTAAGCTTCTGGGGCCACCACTGGTGCTGGCATGGTCTATGACTAATCCCTCCTCTAGGCCTCAGTTCCTTTTCTTTCTCCCACCTAGAAAGCTCTCTCCTTCTCCTTATGCAAATCCTGCTAGTTCTTTACAGTCCAGATCAGATTTCACATCTTCCCTGAAAATTCCATCATTCTAAGATCTTCTTATCTCTATGTAGTTAGTCCATTTATTTAGCATTTCATTACTTTGTACTGTTTCATTCCCATTAGTTTTATTTCTGTAGCTATATCACTAACTCCTTTAAAGCAGCATCCACTTTGTTTTTCTTATTTGTATTTCCACAAGTCAGGTAATATACATTAAGACTGAAGAAGTCCATCTGGCCCAGTTGTTCCCAAACACTTTTTCATGGTCTGATCCAAAACATTCTTCTCAGATAAATTCCGCACTGCTCTTTTTGAGGCACGTAATGCCCACACACCTCCAACCCTCAAGCTTACCGTGCTCAGTATAAGGGGAACCCTTGAGCTTCCTAAGCACAGGCTGCTCTAGTGAGTCATCCAAACTGCAGCCAAAGGTATGACACAATCATTGCTTGGACTTTCAGTTTAGTTTTCCCAGAATATTCCAAATGAAATAAAATAGGTTTTATTTTCTATTTTTGGCCAACACTTCTATGTATTGCAAACGGTATTTTCTATGTTAAACTGTGAAAAAATAACATACTATAGGAAACAGTTGGATAAATAAGCTCTACTTTGTGATATATAATCAAATATAGATTTCCAAACTGATAATTGTTCAAGGAAATAATTATTTATGGAAATGGTATAAAAGAAGCCTTTATATTATAAATGTATGCATTTTAATATTTTTGCTCTGTGAATGCATATGTGCATATGTATGCATGAATGTCTCATCTCAATAAGGACATCTATATTCTGCAATTGAGTCCCTCTACCTTTTTTGCTAGTAAAAATGACCTTCATTTTATTAAGTAATGGTGACAGTTGAATACAGTTCATTTAAAAGCTTTATCTGCAACACTAAAAAGTTGGCAATTTGATGATTTTTATTCTACTCCAGCCTCATCAAAACCTTAAATATGTGTGTGTATATATATCATATATATATCATATATATCTTATATATATGATCTGTTTATGTGTATGCATACATATATGTGATATATATCGCCTATAGTCTCATATATGGCTCGCTATATATCAAATATTATCAGAGACTGAGTAATTTATAAAAATAGAAATTCATTGCTTACAGTTCTAGAGGCTGGGAAGTCCAATATCAAGGCACTAGCACACTCAGTGTTTGGTGAGGGCTTGCTCTGTACTTCAAAGATGGCACCTATTATTGCATCCTCACATGGCATCAGCAGAGAATGCTATGAACTCACATGGCAGGAGGGGCCAGGAAACTGTTTTTAAGTTTCTTTTATAAGGGGACTAATCCCATTCATGAATGTGGAGACCTCATTACTTAATTATTTCCAAATAGGCTCCACCTCTTAATACCACCACCACAAGAACTAGGTTTTAACGTAAATTTTGGAAGAATTAGACCTAAGCAATATGTATAAGTATATATGTATGTGCAGTAAAGAGTTAACTTGGACTTGGGCTATTCAAATCCTGTGCATTCCAACCGTCTTCAAGGCTGGCCTTCACTGGCTCCTAAGAGATAACCCATAAGGTCTTGGAATATCCTACCTAATAAACATGTTATTTTATACCTGAGCCTTGGGCCATACCGGAAGTGTTTCTGCTAACAATGTGATGTATGGTGAATGCCTGTTTTTGTTCACCTGGGACCTAGGACCATTTTCTGTCAGTTTGACCTCTGCGAGGGACTAGAGACTGAGTAGCTAAGGTCAGTCACAACAGCACCTCATGCCTACATGACTGATCCCCAAGACTGATCCCAAAAATGCTGGAGTGAGTTTTTCTCGTTGGCCACACATGCTGTCACAACTTGCTACTGAGAGAATGAAGCACTGTCTGCTGTTTCTACAACTTCACTTGAAGAAGATATCTGAAACCATGTGCTTATCCCTAGATTTCACCCTCTGTGTGTTTTTCCTTTGCTGGTTTTAATCTGTATCTTTTCTGCTGTAATAATCCGCAACCATGGGTATAACAGCTTTCTGAGTTCTGTGAAACCTTCCAGTGAAGCATCAAATCTTGATGGGGACCCCCAGTACAACATATATGGGTATATGTGATTCACTGGTTGTCAAACTCAAAACCTTGATAACCACTGACCTCAGTTCATCCTCCTTTATTTCCACCTCCAGCATACCCCAACTCTACCCTGCCTCACTCACATCCCTATCTCCTGCCTCCTTTTCTCCATTTATAAATGAAGAAACATAGGCCCGGGGAGGTGAAGTAACTTTCAATATAATATAATATTTAACATACTGTAATATAATTGTTTTGTCATCACAAAAATCCCAGAGGTAGGAACTAAAATCTTTATTTATAAGTGAGAACTCCGAAGGCTTGAGAAAGATACTTGTCAGAGGTCATCAGCTAGTTAAGGTATGGAGTTGGGATTTAAGTCCAGATATTCTGACTCTAGACCCCAGTTCCTAACCTCTGTATTCTAGTGTCTCAATGAATTAAAGAATTAATGAATTAATCACTGCTATTAACCCTATCAAACCTTCTATTCACTTTCTTGGGATTACTAGCACACATTGTCTACAATGAAGCAGCCATTCATCATTAATGACTTAGACCAAAGAATACTGACTTACATAGCAGAGCCAATGCACTCAGCCATATAGGTAGTTTGTGCCATTTGCTGTGTGTGCTCTATGAGTGGCACCTCCTAGAGGTATTCAGTGCAGTGGCCTAACACTAAGCCTAATTGCTGGACAGTTAGGCAATCAGAGAAGTAAAAAGCCTAATTCAGGAGGAATACAAGGTTTATAATTGGGACTATTCATCTATCTGCAAAAAAGATTCCCTTTGAAGTACAATGATCACATGCTTATGTTTTTAGTTTGCTAAGAAATTCAGGATACAAGGATGGATCAGATACTTTTTCTGCACTTATATTTCTTAATATTTAATTAAGGAGAGAGGCCAGTGGTTCACTCACAAATTATAATTTGAAGAACTCACTATAAAGACTGAAATTCACCAGGTCATCATTTTTTTTTTCTTACAACAATGCAGTTAACTCATCACCACATAATGAGAAGCAGAATAACTAGGCAGAATAATTAAGAACACAGATCGGAGAGCTTGAATCCCAGCTTCATTGTCAGAAGTTTTGTGAATTTGGCCATGTTACTCAACCTCTCAACGCCTACATTTCTTCATATGTAAAATGTGAATGATAACAATGGTATCTATCTTCTCTGGGTATTAGGAGCTCAAAATGAACTAATATTTGCAAATATTTAGCACAAGGTCTAGCACATGGTAAATGCTGCATAAGTATATATTAAGTAAGTATTCTGCTTGGAGATAACTTCAAATCCTTTTTTCATTCTCACTGATTTATCATTTCTAACATGTCTCATACATTTAGAAGACTTTAGTTAGTTTATGTTGCTTGGTCACATTTAAGGATAAGATGAAAGAAAAATAGAGGAGTGGAAATAATCTATATTAATATCATTGCTTTTCCTTGCCATCAGTAGATTGAAAATCTACCAGGATGCACAGTTTCTCGTTCTGGGAAACTGTTAAACATACTGGAATTATTTCGTATCACAGAAACAAACACACACAAACATTTTATGAACTCTTAACCAGCAGGTGAGGAAATTAAAGCCAAGCTTAAAGTCTCGATGAAAAAAGATGCAAATTACAATCCAAATTTGCCCTTAACTAAAATGAATGACTTCAGAAAAAACTGGAAATTTCAGGGGCTCCCAAACAAAACAAATTCAAAGTTTTGGTTTACCTCATAATTGCCTTTGCAGTCCAAGCAGACTGACAGAATGAATCAAACTTCTAAGATGGGACATTTAGTTATCCTACTTAGATAGGTACAAATATTTTTAGAAATTTGCCTGGAGTCTAACAGGAAAAAGTATTGGAACAAAAGAAAGATTTCTATATTTGCTGCATTGTCCGTATACTAACTCAATAACAAAAGTAAGAATCAAGGAATACAACAATTAATGTACCCACCTCTGAAGTATTTAAAGGAGTAATTGACCTTTCACAGGCTGAGGTAGTTACATACATTTTATTCCATAATTATTTACTTTGGAAATAACAGAGTAGCTATTTAACTTCCTTTTTCTTTCCTTTTACCCCATTGATTTGAGGCAGACCTTTTCTGCCAAAGGAAGCAGGATCTTAAGAATTCACTGGCAACAATCAAACTTAATCATAATCGCCTCTCACCTACAAGAGGGATCAAAAGTTAAATCTGCATATTTTATTTCCATCATGACTTTCTATTTTAAAATTATCTCGTTCAAATGTATCCAAATAACAACCTTCACTAATTTCGCTTGAAGATACTAGAAAATGCTATGGCACTGTCCAAAATAACTTCCTAGAAATTCTGAGTAAATTGGACTACGTTAATTTTACAATACCTATTAAAAATACAAGAATAAGAAAAAGTAATTAAAATTACCTTCCTTCAGGTATGCCTGGGTCTTGGATAAACTGAAAGCTGAGTGTGAATATGGTATCACCGCTGATGTCTCCCTGTGCAAATTTGAGACCAGCAAGTATTACGTGACTGTCATTGATGCCCTAGGACATGAAGACTTCATCAAAAACATGATTACAGGGACATCTCAGGCTGACTGTGCTGTCCTGATTGTTGCTGCTGGTGTTGGTCATGGCAACGTTGCTGGTGACCGCAAAAACGACCCAACAATGGAAGCAGCTGACTTCACTGCTCAGGTGATTATCCTGAACCATCCAGGCCAAATCAGTGCTGGCTATGCTCCTGTACTGGATTGCCACATGGCTCAAATTGCATGCAAGTTTGCTGAGCTGAAGGAAAAGATTGATAGCACTTCTGGTAAAAAGCTGGAAGATGGCCCTACTTTCTTGAAGTCTTGTGATGCTGCCATCGTTGATATGATTCCTGGCAAGCCCATGTGTATTGAGAGCTTCTCAGTCTACCCACCTCTGGGTCGCTTTGCTGTTTGTGATATGAGACAGACAGTTGCTGTGGGTATCATCAAAGCAATGGAGCTGGCAAGGTCACCACGTCTGCCCAGAAAGCTCAGAAGGCTAAATGAATATTGTCCCTAATACCTGTCACCCTAGTCTTAATCAGTGGCGGAAGAACAGTCTCAGAACTGTTTGTTTCAATTGGCCATTTAAGTTTAATAGTAAATGACTGGTTAATGATAACAATGCATCATAAAACCTTCAGAAGGAAAGGAGAATGTTTTGTGGACCACTTTGGTTTTTGTTGTTCTTTTCTTTTCTTTTTTTTTTTTTTTTTTTAATGTGTGTGGCCATTTTAAGTGATTAGTTTTTAAAATCAGTACTTTTTAATGAAAAAAACTTGACCAAAAATCTGTCATTTTGAGACCCATTAAAATGAAGTTTACTAAGAAATATATATATATATATATATATATATATATATATGAAGTAATAGTAATCTCACCTAAGCTCTCCCCAAGAATAGGAAATAGTAAACACTTCCCAACTAGGTGAAATTTGGTGAGAAAGAATGATGTGAGTAGATTTTTAAAGTAGTTTGGGGGAGTACACACCATAAACTTTAGAAACAAATACAATTTTATAACTGTTCTGATTGTCAACTCTAAAGCCCAAAAAAAGTTGCTTCTTGGTGTAACTAAATTTTTACTAATAGAATAAAGAAATTCATGTATACAGTATTTGTTGAATACCTCTCTTCTCCCTTCTTTTTAACTTCTCCCCGACAGTGGCTGTCCCTCTGTGTATTAACATGCACAATTGCCTTCCTTCCTCAAAACTCTCTTTAGCCCCGTCATTTCCTCTGCCATCTGCTCCCTACCTTAGCCATCCAGACTTGAAAAATTAACCGGATCTTTTGTCTCTAATTTTTCACTTCCCATTTTCTCCTTTAGCTTCAGCAATCTGATTTCGATAATTCTACTCAAAATGCGTTCAGAAAAATCACAAATGAACCCCAAATTGCCAAATGCAATGTGAGCTTCTTAGTCTTTGTTTTACTGGACCTTTCTGCTGCACTTAACACTGTTAATGAGGAACTGCTTTTGAAACTTTACTCCATTGACAATTTAAATAATATCATCTCTGGCTCTCTAATCATTATATTTCTGCTTCTTTGGATCCTTCCTCCTTTGATTACTTTATATCTTTCCTTCAGGGGCCCAAGAGATGTGAAGACTATATGAGTACAGTTTCAAAAAGTAAACAGCCTTTCAGAAAAATTTAAGGAAGGCAAATTTACTAGTTATATAAATGAAGTAGAATTGCATGAATATATTTCTAAAGAGGTGCTCTATTCAACTTTTTAACATATGCAATATTTTTATTTAGCAAATTAATTTACGTATTTATAATTGCTCTGTTAAAGCTTTGAAGAAACATTTTATTAAATTGATTAAATATTGCCTCCCATTTTCTGTGAATTTATTATGAAAAATGTAAATAGTCTGGAAATAATATTTAATGCATGCTATCTGAAATTCTGATTTAATTAATTTGTCTGAATCTAAATTAATTAGAATTGCAACCAACTCTACCTTTCACTGATTAAAACATTTTAAATTCATCATGATAAGTTGTATTACTATCCTTAAAATAAGTAACAATATTCGGAAGAAAAAATAGCTACACATTTAAACTTCTGTCTTGCTCATCTTTTGAAACTGTAGGGATGACCCTTTCTTGCTTTCAAGACAATCAGAATTTTCAGCCTTCAGAATATAAGTGACAAGGTTGATAAGACAAGACATATATTACTTTCTATGAAACTTTTAAAAGGCAAACCAGTTATTCACCAGCACAGCTCCATACGCAGTACAGAGACTGAGATAAAGTCTTCCTAGAAGTACTTCACAGTTGGCCCTTTCCACAAGTGAAATAAGAACATAATTGTAATCTCCACCTAATAGCCTGAAGCCTTTCCCTGGTAGTCAGTTTAAACTGAATTAAACTACACATGAATATACAAGTCAACAATTAAAGGGAGACTGCAAAATATGTGCCAAAAGAGTCCTGACTGAGATGCTAGAAAATTATGACTTTTCTAAGTACCAGAAAGTATTTATATTAACTTGTCCTTTTGCAAGAGAAAAAAAAATAGTTGAGAAGTAGTTTTATCAAACACTTTTTTGAATCAGAAAAGCAAGTGCTATTTACCTCGCTGTAACTGCGAGTACAGTTTAAAGTCTAAATGTGTCCTCAAAATAAGGAACACACAAAAATAATCATCTACGAACTTAATATATATGATTCTGATAAATTCTCTGAAAGCAGTATCTCAAGCTGGGCAAATTTACAAAATGGTAAAATATATGTTGAATTCACCCAAACCAATAATTTCAGCTATTTGTCTACAAATTACAATCTCACATTGGCAGTTGCTCACTCATCTAATAAATTATAGCCTTCTGATTAACGATCTAGTCCACAAAATCAGAGAAAACCATAGACCAAAATTTAGGATGTTTTTTCTCAATTTTTAAATCTTTCTTAAAACAGTTTTAAAATATTGTCTAACAAAAAAAAATCCTTATTCTTTAGTTTGACTTTAATTATCATAAATCTTTCAGTGAATAAATGTAAATCATTAAAAAGTGGAAATTTTCTAAGTAGGAAAAAAATCAATGAGAAGGAATTTGTGTAGAAAAATTATTCTACTTGGAAAGGTATAGCTAAGGTTTTTAAATAAATTTTCATGTTTTAAAGAACATGAACTTTTCAAGCTGAAACAGAATCTGCACCTCCTTCATTGTATTTCAGTTTTGGGTAAAATTTCTTCACCAAACGTGAGGCTATTCTCACAAAGAATTCTCTTTTCCTACATAAAATGCCCAGCTGCCCTTTGGGTCGCTGTGGAAAAAGGGTGTGTCTAAAGCAAATATGTGCATCGGCATGTAACCCAATCCTAAGAAGGAACTAACTCATTAATTTCATTTTAGATGAGTCTTCTTAAGGTGGAACATGTCTTCATAAAGTGAAGCACATTGTAAAAATGCTGGAAGGGTCTTCATACTCATGGTACAAAGACTGAATAAAGGATACCATAATGGTGCCTAATATATTTGAGATAAATTCGAGCATTTACAAGAGGTGTTTAGATGTCTGTTTCCCATTAACGACAGAACAAAGGAACTACTGCCTATGTCTCCCACCCACCTCAGTTTGCCCCTGTCAATCTTAACTGCAGCAGACTTTTCCCTTAGCTGACAGGAACAGAAGTGCTCTGCCATATCATATGACAGTAGCTTTTGGGACTGACTTTTTGAAAATCTAGCAGAACCAGAAAAAGATGAACAAGGCAAGAACAAATATTGAATCAGAGTATGATTTTTGCTAACTCTAGCCTTGATTTACTTCCATCCCAGGTTTCTTGTCTGGCCCTTACCTGAGCAGAGAGTGGTCTAAATTTATCTAGGGTTGCCTTTTATACCCTGTCAACTCTCACACTCTCCTCTTGATCTAACTCTTTGGTCACAGTACCACAGCCACCTTCAAGGCAAATCCCTGTTTCCTATTAAAATCTACTTTCTCAGTTCTCAACCTCCAACAACCTCTGCTTCTTCCAAAATGGCTGAATTGAAGTAACAACTGTAATGAATTAATACATCCTAATGGAGATGGATGGGGAACCCTAAAACCATTCCCTGTTGCCCAATAAATTTAATACATTTTAGCAATAATCTGGAATAGTGAAAGATAATATTTCTGGCCCCAAAAAGGAAGACATTTAGAGATTAGATGAAACCTAAATATCCTTCCCTCCTTTTTTCCACTTGTGATATGACTTATATATTTTTTGTTGACTCCTCAGATAGGCACGCTGCCATAAAAAAAGTCAGGTATCAGAGTTTGCGACCCTCTCTGCAACTTACTAGGTGTATTTCCTAGGACAAGTCATTTAATCTTCCTAAGTTTTATGCCCACCAATTGTAAATAGAGTTCATAAAATATCTAACTCATAGAGTCATTGCATGAATCACACTGACTTTTCATGAATATGAAAAGCAACAAAAAAGTTTAAAATTCCCCGTTTGTTATTTAGTCTTACCACAAATCCCACCACTTCTATTATCTGACCTTAACTTACTAGTCATGATGATACTTTTTTCTCGTTTTAATCAGTGAACAGATTCTTTACTACCACATTTTAAAATTTATCACAGCTTTAACTATATACAATTGATAACTTTTTCCTAATGAACCAGATGTTATACTTTCTTTATAATAAATTACCAAGCAAGAGTAACTAAAAGCAAGACCCTGGCATGTGGCCAAGCTGTCATCATCAAAGCTGGGTTTTGCTTGTGTGAAGAGAAGACTGTTGAATTTCAGATGGTTCAAGAGCAGAAATATATTGTCCATATGCCAAGCAGGCAGCAAAGAAATAAACACGTAGTGATATAACTGCAACCTTTTGGCATAGCTGTGGGAAACAAGGAAGAAGTGAAATAAATCCACCAATTCCCAGAAATGCCATCACAAAAAAAAGGAGGTTAACATTAAAGAAAGGGTCAGAAAGTCATGAAATAGAAAAATAGAATCACTAGGAGTGACAAAATTTCCAAGTAGTCATAGTGGTCCATGGTTAATGTTGACTTGAGCTACTATGGAAAGACCAATGGTGGCAAGTTGACTTATACAGCAAGATTTACTGATAAAGTATAATCACGTATTTTATTTTAAAGCCTCCAAGAATCTTTTTATCTGAATGATAACTTCTTTGGCAATAAGAAAGTAAAATGACTGAGTACCTCAAAACCACATGGTCCTAGAAAAACCTAAACTAGATCTTACAACCATTGTTCTTGTTGCTAAAAAAGACAAAGAGGACTTTATCTCTTTGAAATGGTTCACTTCTTTGGAACACATTCTTCACATTAATTTAAACATTGCAACCATGCTATATGTTGGCTTCCGTCTTTTCAAAAAATCTATTGTTAGAAAAATATTATTCCATTCAAATGTAAAAATAGATGAAAATTTATTTCTGAAACAAGGTCTCCTTTATCCTTCCTTATTTTCATGATAAAATGACTTACCTTGAAGGGTCATGAACTCTTTTTTTTTTTTTTTTAATTTATAAACAACAGAAATTTATTGCTCACAGTTCCTGGAGGCTGGGAAGTCTAAGATCAAGGTTTCAGCAGATTCAGTGTATGAGATAGTGCCTTATATGGGTTCTCATAAGGCAGAAGGGGCAAACAAGCTCCCTCAGGCCTTTGTTACAATAGTACGAATTCATGAGAGTGGAGCCCTCATGCCCTGTCACCTCCTAAAGGCCCCACCTCTTAATATCATTACCCTAGAGGTTAAGTTTCAACATGTGAATTTGGGAGACCCAGACATTCAGATCATAGCAGGCCTCATCATCTGTGATAAGTTCTTATTTTATTATTTTTAATTGACAAACAATAATCATATATATTTATGGGATGCACTATTATATTTCAACACATATATACATTGTAGAATGATCGAACCAGGCCAGTTAGCATATCGATCACCTCAAATATTTACCATTTCTCGGAAGTGAAAACATTTAAAATCCTCTCATTTACATGAACTTTTTATAAAATCACTCATACTGACTCATGTCATTGTCTCTGACATATTATCTTTCTGAAAATATGCTGCAAATAGTAATACACTGGCAACATTGCTTTGACTATGAGGGATCATTTAAACGATTTTTAAAAGAATATAAAGTACGGGTTTGTATTCATTAAAAATGTATATATGTGGGGGAGTTCTTATAGACTTTGTATAAATATGAGCTTGTTTAAATAATGTAAATGGTATTTTTATGATGTATTTTATTCAATACTTTAATATTAAAAATTATTTGTTTCATTTTCTTTTTATTTTAGACTTCAGGTGGAACTTTCTTTCAACTAAGGTCCAAGGATCTCTTCTGCATTTATTTCTTCTCTTTGAGCTGTGAATAGTGTTATACTTATTACAGAAAATAGTCATGTTCCTTCACTGCAGAATTTCAGATTAATGGTCCAGGATTCCACTAAAAAACTAGTAGTTTATTTTAAAAAGTTATTTTCTCTCAATAAGTAAAAAGTACATTTCTTCAAATCTTCAAAATGAATTTAAAGATGTTTTAGGAAAAGAATGAAGCTGACCCAGGGGATAGGAAAAAGTAGAACATCTGTGAGAATGACAGTTGACAGTTTTAAAAAAAAAAAAAAAGAACAGGATTAAGAATGAGGAAAATCAATAATTATATCAATAGAATGAATATGTATTATTTAAGAATTCTCAGAATTTTAGAACAATACAAATGTGGCCAGATAAAAAGTTTGTTATTAGATGTTTGTTCTTTTATAAGGTAAACATTAAAATAGATATCTAAGGTTAAAAAAAGAAAAAAATGCAGTTTACAGGTATAGTACGCATTGGTAAAGAAAATATAGCATATTTGAGATACATCTTACCTTTATGATATTGATATAAAACACAATTACCACTAGTCCCCAACAAAGACCATAGTTTCACTGTCAAGAAAATGTAGCAGAATCAGTCAGATGCAGGAATTTCAAAGCCAATTTTTAAGAACAAGACATTTTAACAGTAGTTGTTATTTCACAATGATGACAGTATAAGTAACTTGTTTCTCTTCTTGTTTTTACAAGTGTTCTCTAAAGTTTTTATGTGATATTTTCATAATGTATATGTGTGTGTGTATATATGTGTGTGTTATATATGTATGTGTGCATGTAGGTGTAAGTCTAAAAGTATAGATTTTCCTGTTCATATATGATTTACTTTTAAAAAATCAGTTTTCTATCTAAACTTTTTTGAAATCTAAATTTGAGGGCTCACATAGCATTTTTCTGCAGTTATCAGCTATACTAGCTTTAAATTTGGAAATGAAAGAACTATGAAATGTCAGAGCTTTTATTCTACTTAGAAGCCAGCAAATTAGCCAACCATAGTTTACTGGATACTTGTGGAAGACATGAGTCTCCTGAATCAGAGACACAGGATAGTTCATTAGTCACAGCAATAGCAGCAATAGCAGCAAACTATTTATTAGTCACAGCAATATAGCAAATTTGTGCTCTATCTCTGAGCCCCAATTCCCATAAGGTGACAAAGAGAGACCCAGTGAAGCGTGCACATGTAGGAGGTTGCATTGTGGGAGTGGAATTCAGAATTTAGGGAACTCGAATCTGTTCATAGCAGGCACTAAACCTGCCCAATCTTGCACCAAAAAGAAACATATTTATTATATTGGACAGTAAATATACCTGCTGTATATAGATATAGATAGATAGATAGATAGACAAAAAGATAGATAGATAGATAGATAGATAGATAGATAGATAGATGAGATAGATACACATCTGTGTGTATCTATCTCTAATATACATATATGTGTGTATCTACATCTGTAGATATCTGTGTGTGTGTATATATGTGTATATGTATATGTGTGCATATATGTGTGTATATGTGTGTGTATATATATATATATAGAGAGAGAGAGAGAGAAAGACTTTTAAAAGTTCTAGAAGGATGGCAAACTAAACATGGTGGTGATCTCTGGAGAATCTGGAGAGGTCCAAAATTGGGAGCAAGTGGGGTTTTAGCTTTATCTCTAAAATCCCAAATTGTAATTTAAATAGACTATATATTCAAATGTGTGGTAGGCTGAAAGTGCCCCAACCCCCAAAGATACAGGTTCTAATCCTAGAACCTAAAAATATTACCGATATGCCAAAAACTTTGCAGATGTGATTAATTTAAGGATTGTGAGATAAAGAGATTATTCTGAATTATCAGACTGGGTCCTAAATGTAATCACAACTGTACTTATAACAGTGAGGTAAACGGAGACTTGACACAGACACACAAAGGAGAAGGCAATGCAAAGACAGAAAAAAGAGAGAAAAAAGTTGGAAGTTGCTGGTTGGAGCGATGCAGTCACAAGCCAAGGAATGGCAACAGCCATCAGAGGCTGGAAGAGGCAGGCAACAGAATCTTCCCTAGAGCCTCTGGAGGCATCATAGCCCTGACCGCACCTTGATTTCTGCCCAGTGGAACTCATTTCAGACCTAAAGCATCCAGAACTGAAAATACATTTTTAAGTCACCCAATTTGTGGTAACTTGTTACAACAGCCACAAGAAACTAATACCATTTGTCATTTATGAAATCTTTTTTAAAAATACACATAGAGAAAATGACAACAGCACAAACATCAGAACAAGGAGGATGCGAAGGAGATTCACTCTGAGGAACTGTCAGAAAATCAACATTTACACAAACAGTTTTACTTTGAGGCTAAAGTTTCTCAGATAAGGAATTAAATATAGAAAATTGATTTAAATATTATGTACTGTCTAAGATGGGTTAATGTCTGTAAAGCAAATGGCCATTGTCTTAAATAAATTTGGTTGATACACAATCCCAATACTTCTGGTATACCTTGAGGAAAATCTGTTATCTGGAATACTCTTGGCATCTCCTGGTTGTTTCCAGATACCTTGCAATTAGCATTCCACAGACAATAGCTCAGTTTTGACTTTTATATCAAAGACGGTCCTTCGTCTCTAATGGAGAACACAAGGCTTGGGCTAGGCTAATAGCCACAAAGAAGTGACCTGTAACTGTCCATACTAGCAGTCTTTGAATTGGCTTATACTTATTCCCAAATATACACCCAAGTGGCACAAAATAAGGATATTTTTCAAGTAATAATTTTCATAAGAACCCTGAAATGTACCAAGACACTGACTGAAAAAGTATCTCTGCTTAAGAAGTAGGTTTTACTTTCCTATATCCCCTTTCATGATAGTCATTTTCCCCCTTACAAGGAAAGATGTCCTTCTCACCCATCCTGAACCTTACCATGATATATTCCCGTAGGACATACCCTAGTGTTAACTAATACACATCTGTGCATACAAACTAATTAGAGAAAATATTCCATATCCATCTCATTAAGATCCAGGATACCAATAAAAGTTTATTTTTATATTTACCACCCATTTATCAAATGCATAACATATTCAAGTTTTTGTTATTTGTATTTTCTTGATAATTATAATAATTTAATTCAGACACCTTTGTACTTAGAACTTTATGGTCACAGGTCATAAAAAGTTAAATCTTAATTTATATACATATTTTTATGACAAATAAATATGAAAGAATGCTTATCTTAGCCTAGCCTAAAGTGATGGTCTAAAGCTATCACCTTAGTGAGGGATGGGAACTCAGGGCATCAGGAAAAAGGGAGAAGGAAAAAGAGGCAGGGAAGAAGGGCAAGCTAATATTAATACAAAGGAGGGCAAGACTTGTGTCCAATACCAAGGAGGCACAAACTGGGGAAGCAAAATTATTTCAACAACCTTGACTAAATCAAAGCAAAAGTATATGTGTACTGGCAAAGGGGCTGAGTTTTTCCATTACCAAGAGTCATTAGGCCTGAGATTTTAGACATTCACCTCAATTTTCTATTACTTAAAAGACCAAGTCCTCTGCTTTATCTGTCTTGTTTGATGTGTTTGCTATTCTAAAAAAAGTTGTACGAGAGGAAATATAGATCCAGATTTAGTTTTACTGTTGCAAAACAATTTATCCTCCTACTGTCTTTAAAAGAGCAGAAAAATAAAATTTATGGCCTTATAGATGTTTAATTTAGGATTTTGGAATACCAACAGTTTCATTAATCCTAATCACTCCATTCAAGTGTATAAACATCTTGAAAGATGAAGGGCATTTTCAACAGGAAGACACATGATTACATTACCTTTAGTTTGGACATTTGATCAAAGAGCTTCCTGTCACCTTTGAACAGGAATTTCTATTTAGATTGCCAGTCAGATAGATGTTCTATCATCTTTTTAATCAAGATAAACAACTCTACCACCACAGTTACAATGCAACCAAAAGAAATATGGGAACATACACTTTATAAGTGGTGAAGATGCAGATTATAAAACAGTACAATTAGCTGTTTGCTCTTAGTTAAAAGGATCTTCCCTGACTATTTTTAACAAAATTTAAAAACCTCACTAAAATTAATTTCAGGTATATTTTGCTTATAACAATATGGTGCCAAGCTATAAGTCACAGCCTATATTAGATTATAAAACTTCTCAAATACTCTGCGTATTTATTGAACAATACACTCCCCAGCCTCTTTGGCTTCACTGATTCTTTTTTCTGAAGTGCCACATCTAGGAAATTTTATGTTCAAAATCAAATTATGTGAGTTGTGTCTCTTTACTTCCTGGTTAGATTACAATTACTCTTTTAGCGTTTGCATTACTAGACCATGGGAGTAACTATAAGAAAGACCATTTCTACACTTGGAAGTTGTCTCTAGCTTCACAGAAGCTGGACCTAGATTTGAGGCAGGAGTGTCATGGGATGGAAAGGGATAGAATGAAGCTAGTTTTGGTATTTCTCTAAACATTTCAAAACTGTAGTGTCAAGAGATAAGCCGCCGGGCATGGTGGCGCGTGCCTGTAATCCCAGCACTTGGAAGGCCGAGGCGGTGGATCACGAGGTTAGGAGTTTGAGACCAGCCTGGCTAACATGGTGAAACCCCGTCTCTACTAAAAGTACAAAAACTAGTTGGGTATGGTTGTGAGCCCCTGTAATACCAGCTACTCAGGAGGCTGAGGCGGAAGCTTGAACCCAGGAGGTGGAGGTTGCAGTGAGCCCAGATCACACCACAGAACTCCAACCTGGGCGACAAGAGTGAGACTCTGTCTCAAATAAACAAAAAAAGGAGACAAGCCAAGAGTCTCTGTTTCCCTACCATGAAACACATAGCTAATTATTTCTGCAAAAAATTCTGTGGCCTGATTTTTACTGAAGGATTGTTTAAAAATCCAGACAAGAAGTGTTTTCTTTTTTAGATAAAATGCTTTAAATTGTTACTTAAATAAATATTGTTATTCTCCAAGTAAAATAAATGTTCAGTTAATTCTTGTCTTTGAAAGGAATTTAATTATCAAAGACGAAAGCTCCCTCTTTTTGTTGAAAAGCCGAACAATTTTCTACTGTGTTTCCCTTTAAGTAGAGATCTTTCAATAATATTCAACCCTCAATTTAAAAAAACAACTGTTGTGGGGTGGAACCATCAGACCTGGGTACATCATTATTTTTCAGAATGATTGGTGATTAACAAATAAATTATATCATCCACTTGAATTTATTAAGTTCCCAAATGAACATAAAGTTACGCTGCATGCTGTATGGGCAAGTTAAATAGACACAGCTCCTACCTTCTAAGAGGGAATTAATCATATTTATCAGATAACAGTGTGATATAATCCATGCTATCCAATGTAGCATTGAATGAGAGCAGATTTTACTCATAGGAGTATTATAAACTCATACATATTCCTTAGATATTCTCTAGAAAACACAATTAAAAACTGGTAGAATTATTCCTGTGTTTTGCATAGATGATCTGATAGTGACCCTAATTATTTGCTTTCTGTCACTAAGTAATCATCTGGCCATCAGGAAATAATAAATTTTAGGGAAATTTTTATTTATTCGATTAATTAAACTGGTTATAATAGAGCTTCCCAAAGGGTAGTAAACTTATGATTGCCTAAAAATAATTTTAGGTGGCACAGACATGACATTTTTTACTTTAATAGTAATATATTTATTGTAATGCATAGGGGAAGACATTATTGCCTTCTTAAATCTGTGATATAACATTTCCTTTTAGATAAATTCATTTACATTAAAAAAGTGATTGGATTTTTTAAAAAGTATATTAAATGGCATGTAGATATGACAAGAGTCATAAAGGAAAAAGGAAAATAAAGATTAGAAGACATTTGGTTAGAATATGAACTTGGCATATAAGTAATAACAGAGCAGTGCAAAAATGAACTAGTTGGCTTTTCACATAAAATTGTCTTGTCTGACGTGGTAATGACATCTTTTTGCATGGAATTACAATAGTTGAAATATTAGGTAAGAGACTGAATAAATCAACAAAACCTACCAAAACTGCTTGATAAATAACTCAGGCTGTATACACTAAAAAACAAAAAACCATTTCAATTAAGTAGTCTAAAAATACAACGGTATAAATAAAAAACTTCGGAGTAAAATTATTATTATTACTTTTTTTTTTTTTTTTTGAGATGGAATCTCTCTCTGTCACCCAGGCTGGAGTGCAGTGGTGCGATCTCGGCTCACTGCAACCTCCACCTCCCAGGTTTAAGCGATTTTCCTGCCTCAACCTCTCAAGTAGCTGGGTCTACAGGTATGTGCCACCATGCCCAGCTAATTTTTTGCATTTTTAGTAGAGACAGGGTTTCACCGTGTTAGCCAGGATGTTCTCAATCTCCTGATCTCATGATCCACCCGCCTCAGCCTCCCAAAGTGTTGGGATTATAGGCTTGAGCCACCGCGCTCGGCCCGGAATAAAATTATTTTTAAGTACGAGACTTGTATACTGAAAACACCACTGAGACAGATTAAAGACCTAAATAGATGGTAGACATTCTTTGTACATGGATTGGAAAACTTAATGTTGTTCAGATGCAATACTGCCCAAGTGGATCTACAGATGCAATGCAATCCTTAGTAAAATCTCAACTGGTTCTTCTGAAGAAATGGGCAAGCTGATTCTAAAATTTATACAGAAATGCAAGGGACCCAGGTTAGCCAAAACAATCTTGGAAAAGAAAACCAAAGCTAGGAAACTCTCACTTCTTCATTTTTAAACTTACTGCAAACCTACTGTAATCAAGACAGTGTGGTACTGGCATAAGGATAGACATAGAGATCAATTGAATAGAAATGAGTCCAGGAGATTAGATTCAAGACAGCTGACTAGATGCAGCTAAGATGTGTCTCTTCCACAGAGAGGAACCAAAATATCAAGTAAACCTTCACACTTCAAATGGATCTTTAGAGAGTAAACACTGAAATGTAATAGAGATGTGATGGAAGACACTGTGATTGAAGAGAAAGGAAATGGAGTATCCTGCTGAGTGTTGCTAGGTACCAGAACCAACCCCTAGACCCAGACTGAACCCCAGGAAGGGATGAATGAAGGAAACCCAGGGCACCACATTTTCACCATGGACCTCTAAGATCCTAGCTATGGGAGTTCCCATGACTCCTGTAGATCTTTGGAGTGGCAAGGAATGCTGTCTGGAGAACAAGCAGAGGCACCGCTTAAACCTGCATGGAGCCCTCAAGACTTCAGTGTGCTGGGCAGCTATAGCAAAACATAACTCTAGGCACCCATCCCCTGAGGCTCTGGGTCATGCCCTAAGTGGCTGCAGCTCCTGCCATCTGTGGAGGCCAGAAGGGATCTGAGGCTGGGTGTGCTCATGGGCCCAAGACAGAACCATCACTGTCACAGGACTGAGATGCATCATATCATGTGCCCCTCATGCCTGCTGGTCCTCTCAAGACTACCTGCTTGTCATTCCCACATTGGGCAAGTGGGCACCCACAGCACAGCCTCCACTGCCCTGCCTGGAGTTGTTTGTTGGTAGCCTAGGAGCAGTTCAACACCTCCATCACAGCTCGTGCATGACCCTGAGTGGCCAGAGGACAATCTGCTGGTCTGGTCCCAGTTCCCCAGGACTTGACCATACTGCCTAGGGGTATGAAGATGAGACTAGTGGCCTGATCTTTAGCAGTAGAGAAGCCCTCACTGTCAGAACACAGAGAAGAGTTTAGTGCAGGTCCCTGTCATGGCGCAGAAGTTGGGCACCCCTCGTTTCACAAGACCTGGAATGTGTCTGGCCTGAAAGCCTTACTTTCTGCCGCAGGGAATTTTATACTCTGGAATGCCTGGAATGGCTCAGCGATCTGGATATAGATGACTTGGAAGCAGCCTAACTGGTTGGGCCTGTCGGGAGGGCCAGACACTGAGAGGAGGAAGACCCACCAGACCAGGGTGTGGTAGCTGGGTAGGCCCCACAGCTCCCTACTGTGCTGAAAACCCCACACCACCCCTCTTCCTCTGAGCTGGCTCTGTGGCACAGGAGAGATGCCTCTGCCCTTCCCTGGAGAGTTGTCCCAGTGGCCTGAGAGTTGCCCCAGAACTTCATCAAGGTCAGAACCTGTACCTGCTCCAGAGAGCCTGGACCAGCCTGACCCAGCAGTGTCTAGCTTTGCCGCCTCTAGCTGCCTTGGCAGCAGAGTGTGGGGAGTGACCCCTGAGAGCCACACACCCCACCCATTGTCAGAGACACCCCAGTACTTCCCCTGTCAACATATCAACAAAGACCAAGTACAAATTCCACTACCGGCTGGGCACAGTGGCTTGTATCTGTAATCCCAGCACTTTGGGAGGCCAAGGTGAGTGGATCACCTGAGGTCAGAAGTTGAAGACCAGCCTGACCAATATGGTGAAACCCCTAAAAATATAAAAATTATATTTTTATATAATTTTTAAAATTTTTAAAAATTACTAAAAATATAAAAATTAGGCAGGCATGGTGGTAGCTGTAATCCCAGCTACTTGGGAGGCTAAGGCAGGAGAATTGCTTGAACCCAGGAGGCAGAGGTTGCAGTGAGCCGAGATCCCACCACTGCACTCCAGCCTGGGTGACAGACCAAGACTCTGCCTCAAAAAAAAAAAAAAGGCCATTACTGTCACTGTAACTTCATCTTGCCTACAAGCACCATCTGTTGGCTGGGAGGTCAAACCCTACTGTCCATTACAACTTCTGACATTAATGTACAACAGCCAGCTGTCGCTCACAAGCACCACCTACTGGCACGCATGGTGAACTGTCCAAACCAATGTAATTCCTGCTGACAGAGGTGCTGGAGAACAAAATATGGCTCCCAAGTGCTGGAGAACAAAATATGGCTCTCTCTATCTTTGTTGGAAACAGTGAACCTGATCACACATACAGCACACTGCTACTACAACCTACAAACAACTAGCATTTGAAAAAACCACTATGCTATCTATAACCAACTAATTCATACAGAGCTTTGGCCCCCTAAAACTACATAGAAGCAAAGCCAAAAGACCCTACCCAGTATATGCAACAGTCATACGCTCAAAGAGAGAAGAAAAAAAAACTCACCCAAATGAAAGTAAATTCAAAAATAAAAAGTGACAGTTTCTACAGATAAGAAGGAACCACCACAAGAACTCCAGCACCATGAAGAAACAAAATGTTGTGATACCCCCAAGAGACCACACCAGCTCTCCAGCAATGGGTCCTAACCAAAATGAAAACTTTGAAATGACAGATAAATAACTTAAGGTATGGGTTGTAAGCAAATTCAGTGCGATCTAAGTAAAAGTCGAAAAATAACACAGAAAGGCAGAAAAACAGATCAGGAGATGAAAGATGAGATAGTTCTGTTTTATTGAAAAACAGAACTTCTGGAAATATAAAATACACTGAAGGAATTTCACAATACAATTGAAAGTTTTAACAAGACTACACTAAACAGAAGAAAGAATTTCAGAGCTTGAAGACCTGTCTTTCAAATTAACACAGTTAGACAAAAATAAAGAAAACAGAATTTTTAAAAGTGAACAAAGACTTTGAGTAATATGGGATTATGTAAAGTGATCAAACCTACAACTTTTAGGCATTCCTGAGGGAAAAGAAGAAAAAGAGGTTTGGAAAACATATTTGAGAGAATAATTCAGGAAAATTTCCCTGATCTGGCTACAGATGTAGACATCCAGATTTAAGAAATGCAAAGAATATTCACAAGATACTCTACATGACAAGTATCATGAAGCCATGTAGTTATTAGACTATTCAAGGTCAACATGAAAGAGCAAATCTTAAAGGCAGCTAGACAGAAGCATCAAATCACTTATAAAGGAAATCCCATCGGACTAACAGCAGGCTTTTCAGCAGAAACTTTAAAAATCAGAAAAGATTGGTGGCCTATCTTTAACCTCCTAAAAGAAAAAAACATGCCAGTCAAGAATTTTATATCCTGCCAAACTAAGATTCATGAATGAAGAAGAAACGAAGTATTTCCCAAATGAGCAAATGCTAAGGGATCTATCACCACTAGACAGGTCCTACAAGAAATGGTCAAAGGAGTCCTAAACATGGAAATGAAAAGGTGATACTTGCCATAATAAAAGCACATATAAGTAGAAAGTTCACACATCCCATAAAGTAATTACACAGTTTAGACTCCAAAGCAGCTAGCTAAAAAAACTATGACCAGAAGAAAAAAAACCTCACATATCAATATTGACCTTGAGCATAAATGGCCTATATACTCCACTTAAAATATAGAGAGTGGCAAATTTGATTTAAAAAAAAAAAAAAAAAAGACCCAACTATCTGCTGCCTACAAGAGACCTCCCAAATAACTAAAGACAGACTCAAGGGAGTAGAAAAAGATATTTCATACAAATGAAAAAAAAAAAAAAAGCAAGCAGAGTAGCCATTTTTATACTGGATAAAGCAGACTTTTAACCAACAACAGGAAAACAAGAGAAAGGGAGTATTATATAATGATAAAGGATTAAATAAAGCAAGAAGATTTAACAATCATAGATAGCACCCAACACCGGAGCACCCAGATTCATAAAATAAAAACTACTAGACCTAAGAAAAGAGGCTGACAGAAACACAAAAATAGTGGGGACTTCAACACCCTACTAGCAACACAAGACGGGTAATCAAGTCAGAAATTCAGCAAAGAAACTCTGGACTTAAATTGGACTCTGGACCAAATAGAACTAATAGACATTTGCAGAACATTCTACCTAACAACCGCAGAATACACGTTTTTCTCATCTGAGCATGGAACAGTCTCCAAAATTGACCATATGCTTGGGCCACAAAGCAAATCTCAATAAATATTAAAAAATCAAAATCCTATCAAGGACCTTCTTGGACCACAGTAGAATAAAATTAGAAATCAATACTAAGACGAACTCTCAAAAATACACAAGTACATGGAAACTAAACAATTTGATCCTGAATAATTTTTGAGTAAACAATGAAATTAAGTCAGAAATCAAATATGTTTTAAAAATGAATGAAAACAGAGACACAACATACCAAAACCTCTTGGATTTAATAAAAGCAGTGCTAAGAGAAATTTTTATAGCATTAAACCCCTATATTAGAAATATAGAAAGATCTCAAATTAACAACCTAATATTATAACTCAAGGAACTAGAAATGCAAGAACAAACCAAATCCAAAGCTAGAAGAAGAAAATAAATAACAAAGATCAAAACAGAACTAAATGAAATCGAGACCAAAAAAAATGATACAAAGGATCAACAAAATTAAAAGATGGTTCTTTGAAAAGATAAATAAGATCAATAGACCACTAGCTAGTTTAACTAAGAAAAAAAGAGAGAAGATTCAAATAAGCACAATCCAAAATGATAAGGGTACTCAAAACTGAGTAGTACCAAGCTCTGCCCCAGTTGTAGAGGTGTACAAGATTAACAAGATGGTGATCCTTAGGTAATTTGCCTTCTATTAGGATGGATTTTGGATTAATAAATATAGGTATGATTTGTGTTTCAGAGAGGGGAAACACAGGGCATTTTACTTGCCTAGCAGCAGTGCCTCTCTGTTCAGTTCAGGCAATGCTTTACTAAGAGATGTTTAAACTGAGATCCTGCAGAGTACAGGTTACACAGGAAAAACGTGTTTCAGAAAGAGAGAAAACAGTATAATCGATGAACCAGGGACAAGACAGAATATGCCATTTGGGGAAAATAAGTAAAGTCCAGTTTGGCTAAAGCCATCTGTATCGCAGATAAAAAATTAGCATCCTTATGAAGAATTCTTACAAATCATAAGAAAAGTTTGAACATATCAGTGGGAACAGACAATTCACCAAAAAAGAAATATAAATATATAATAATTTTAAATGTTCAATCCCATTACTAAAAAAATTCTATTAAAAATGAAAAACACTTCTTAAATTTTTGCCTATGATACTAACAATGTTTTAAAATAATCAGCATCCAAAATGGATAAGGGGCATTGTGAACAATAATACATGGTGGCTAAGAGCTTGAATTGAGAGCCAGACTGCCTAGATTCAAAACCTGCCTGTTACTAACACCATAAGACAAGGAAAGAAAAATTAAAAATTAAACATTTTTAAAAATCTGCCTGTTTTACTTACCACTGATATCTTTGGCAATTTGCATAATCTCTCTATGTCTTAGTTTCCACATCTACCAAATAAGACTAATGCAACCTCCCAAGTTTACTGTGGAGATTAAATAATACATGTTAAGTGATTACAGCAGCACCTGGAACACAGTAAGTAACCAGTAAATGCTGTTATTATTATGCGACCTTGCTCAATGACTTTCCATGTCATCGTATCCACACACTAAATCATTATAGATATTTTGGCTTATTTTTAATTGTACAATCTGACACTGGTACAATACTAAATTGATTACATAATATATGTTAATATAGAACATATTCATTGCTGAAGTCTTACATATTAAAATATGCATCAATGATAGGATAAATTTCTTGGTTATTATTGTTTGAAACATTTTCTTAATATTTCTTATAAATTTTTCCTAAATGCACTATAAAATGTCTTTTTAAGTTTTCAAATTCTAAAGTAAAATATTCCAAAAACAAGACTTGGAATTACATTTAATTATAGATTAATATGGAGAACTTACACCTTACAATTACAAATTACAACGTTGTAACAATATTGAGGATGTCCCATATCCATGTTTATGTTATTTCCCTTTACTTTACTCTTATATCTGCACACAAAAATAAATACAACCACAGCAGTATATTTTGTAGTTTTACATATATAGGTCATGCAGAAGATAAAACTTTTTGCATGAATGTATGTGTATGTGTGTGCATGTATATATAGGCCTCGCAAGAGATAAAACACATATTTACATTTTATTTATACATACATGCATACATATATTTATGTATAAAACAAGTTATGTGGGAAATTCCAAAACAAGTATTTCAATAATATTGAAATAAATGCATAAGCATATCACTTTCAAAAATGACTCCATTTAAAGAAGAAGCATATTTATTTCAAAATATGAGTGTGTTTAAAGATGAAGCTCATTACTTTATTGTTAAACTATTTATTAGTAACCTGTAAATATAAAGTGTCAGGAATTTTTTTAAGTAATAATACTTGACCACTTTACTGATGAAATTATCATTTATATTCACATACACAAAAACACCCAAATTTCTATTTCCTAACTTAGCTTATGAAAACTTCATAGAAGTTATAGGATTATTGTCTTAGATATCATGGCATTTGGAATTCTACTTGAAATACTTTGTTTATAATGGATAGTCAATATGCATAGGATAAATGGGCACCATCTAACATGATTCTTTACAAGGGAAAATTTCTTCATTAATCATTCCCCTTCCAGATTAAGTTCATATTATCTCTTGCTAGAAAAAAGAAAGAGCAGCCTCTGGGTTCCAGCACATATGCTGAAACAGGCTGTACAGGAATCATGAGAAGTTGGGCTGCACTGCCCAACTTCTATTCTGTCATTTAACAAACCCAGTGTTTTGCCCAAGGAAGTCGAGTGAGTCAAAAGGGGGACCAGGTGAAGTATAACATAAATCAATGGCAAAATCCCCACAAAATACATCTGAACACTGGAACAGATGCAGACTTTCTGTGATGCTAAACATTTCAGGACCTCTCCTTTGCACAGGCCACCATGGTTGCATGATCCTTTTTGTAAGCTTGTAAAGATATTTTGTATCTTTATTCTTAAACAGGAACCTCCTCTGTTCCCTATTAAATAAATCCCAGGCCTCACAAAACCTGAATCCACTCCTGCTCTTCCCTCTTCTAACAGTCACACCCCATCCTTAATTTTTTGAGACTTCTCACTAAATAAATGTAAAGGGAATGCATTTTCTTGGCATTGTCAGAATCTTCATGGCTGTTGGATATCTGCATCCCATTGCCCTGGTAACCCAAAGGAAAGAAGAAGGATGAATAACTTCCAACTCATTTAAACTTAATTAGAAAGAGAAAAGGATAGTTTGAGTGAGGGTGGGTTGGGGGGGAGACCTAATTTTATTGCACAGAATGTCAACGGCCAGATTATAATATTTGTGTGCTACAAAATATATGTCAACATTATTTTAAATTCCTAGCTATATTTGAGGAAGAGATCAAGAAAGACCTCTTTTGTGTTATTATCCCCCTTATTCTAAAACACAGCTGCTCTCAGATGCAAAGAAAGGAAAAGAGTAGGCAATAGATACCTCACATTGTCTCTAAAGTTTTATTTTGGTTACAATTTCATAGCAGGTAGATAAGAAAAATGCTAACATTAATGAGGAAATACAACTATTTAATAAATGACATTTGTTTGAATGTAACATTAGAGAATTCAATCCTTTCAAGAGCAGAAGCTCTAAGAACACTAAGCTTTCCTTCACAAAGTAAGGTATAAATTGAATAAAGTGGGTTTTTTTGTCAGGGGAAGAGTAGCACATCTTTCATATCTCGCAAGTACAGGTGCAAAAAAGGAGAAAGTTGTGAAAAACAAGTGGTACTAGTAATGATTTAAGAGACCACTAAAGTTGGAACATTGTTGAATTAATATTTTCTTTAAACTGGCATGAAATATGTTTCTAGATATTTCTTCATCATTTTAAAACTTCATTCATATTCAATATGAAAATAACCAAGAAATTCAAAAGGTAATAGAGTTATATTCAGTATTTACCACAGAGTTTTTGTTCTGCAACATTTGCATGTCTTCCTAATTCTTTTTGATGCTAGCCCAACCAGCCCCCACCTTCTGTCAAATGGTGCTTGTCAGAATTTCTAGTTCATCTCCTTTGTTTCAGTGAAGTGTACTGTTCTTTTTCCCACACTCAAAGCAATGATATAGGAATATAAAACTACTGAAGTTCTATTTTATTAAGGAGTTTTATTTCAATTTCAGATAATTTTGAACAATTCATATTCTTTATACCTAACCAGCTTTGATAAGCAGATTATGAGGACATATGGATAATGTGTTATTTTTACTATTTACTTATTTTTCTTTCACTTATTCCAAGTATATTTTATATATTAAGTTGACAGGGCACAAGGCAGGTTATAAGATGTGAACACATTGTGATTTTGATATTAAAAAATTCCAATGACTACCCTGAGTTATTCTCCAATGACTTAGTATTTCTACTTTTATTTTCAGAGCATCTTTAACCTAAAGTAATTCTCATATGGTGGTACAGACTCCTCATTTCCTCCAATAGTTCTTTTCCTTTTCCATAACAAAAAATTCTTGACTTTTTGGTTAGACTCACAGATGTCCAGAATAAGAACTACATTTCCTAGCTTCCATTGCATCTTCAAGCAGCATGTGACTGGATTCTAGCAAGAACATACAAGCAAAACCTTTCTGTAAAAGTAGTTGGCCCACATATTTGCTCCTTTTTTGGTCAATGTTCCCCTCATGCCTTAGCAAATGTGAAGGGAGCAGTGAACTAGGACCACAAGTAGACACTGGGAATGGAAATCAACACATTGTCAAACAAAAAGGGAGGAGGAATCTGTTTCCCAAGAACTTTGTGGAACAGATCTTTCTTACCAGCAGTGTACTGCCTATTTTGGAATTTTACTTGAGATGTAAATAAATTACTCTCATTTAAGTCATTGGTATTTTGGGTTTCTGGTACTGGTAATTGAACATTGCCGTATCCGATACATGGTACTGTACCCGCTAATTTCCTTGGATGTAAGCACCAAATACAAAGATCCCTATCTAGCATGTAGGTCCTATTAAAAGTTTCAGTATAGATAACATTTTTGCACAGTGTTTACAAGCTTTATAAAGGCAATGAATTTATATTTATGCCTGATATAAATACTGCAAAGCTGAAGTTACTACTACTAGTTACAGAAAAAGCAGCAAACATATTCAAGGAGAAAACTACCTTGGAACTATACTCAAAAGTTAAACTCCGCACATGACATTCCAATCAGGTGTGAGTCTTTAAATTACTCTGTTATTAATTGGCCAATAATTTAATTCCATCATAACCTTTGAGGAAATAAACTAGATAGATACAAATAAATAAAATAATCAGGTCCAAAAATAAACAATGAAAAGCAAATAATGTGGCTAGTTGAACCATTCATTTATTTAATGGGCATTTGTTAAAATTCTTTGTACTACTTCTTGTCCCAATTTATTCATACACATATAAATAAAACATATCCCTCCTAGGGTGTTGCATTTTTATATTTAAAGAGAAACAGAATTCATAAGCAAAGGATAAATAAGATACTTTTCAGGCAAGCAAATGCTAAGAGAATTTGACTACCAGACCTGCCTTACAAGAGGTTCTGAAGGGAGTAATATGGAAAGACCAATACTGACTGCCAAAAAAATACACTTAAATACATAGACCACTGGCACTATAAAGCAACCACACAAACAAGTTTGCATAATAACCAGCTAACGACATGATAACAGGATCAAATTCGCATATGTCAATATTAACTTTATATGTAAATAGGCTAAATACCCCAATTAAAAGGCATAGAGTGGTGAGTTGAATAATGAAGCAAAACCCAACTATATGCTGTCTTTAAGAGACCCATCTCACATGCACTGACACCCACAGGATCAAAATAAATGGGTGGAGAAAAATCCATTAAGCAAATGAAAAACAGAAAAAAAGCAGGCATTGCTATTCTAATTTCAAACAAAACAGACTTTAAACGAACACAAATTTTAAAAGATAAACAAAGAAAGACATTGCATAATAGTAAAGGGTTCAATTCAACAAGAAGACCTAACTCTCCTAAATACATATGCATTCAACACAGGAGCACCCAGATTCATAAAGCAAGTTCTTAGAGACCTAGAAAGAGATTTAGACAACCACACAATAATAGAGGGAGACTTCAACAGCCCACTGACTGTATTAAAAAGATCATCAAGGCAGAAAACTAGCAAAGATATTTAGGACCTGAACTTGACACTTGACCAAATGGACCTAATGGACATCTACAGAACTCTCTATTCAAAAACAACAGAATATACATCCTTCTCATCTGCACATGGCGATGATCTAAAATTGACCACATGCCCAACCATAAAGCAATCCTTATCAAATTCAAAAAAACTGAAATCATACCAATCACACTCTTGGACCACAGTACAATAAAAATTGAAATCAATATTAAGAAAATTGCTCAAAATCATACAATCACATGGAAACTAAACAATTTGCTCCTGAATTACTTTTGGGTAAGCAATGCAATTAAGGCAGAAATCAAGAAATGCTCTGAAACTAATAAGAAAAAAGATACAACATACCAGAATCTCTGAAACACTGCTGATGCAGTGTTAAGAGGGAAGTTTATAGTGTTAAATGCCCACATCAAAGAGTTAGAAAGATCTCAAATTAACAATGTAACATCACATCTAGAGAAACTAAAGAAACAAGAGCAAACCAACTCCAAAGCTAACAGAGAACAAGAAATAACCAAAACCAGAGCTGAACTGAATGGAATTGAGCTATGAAAAACCATATAAAAGATTAATAAGTTTAGTTTGTTCATTATTTGAAAGAATAAATAAAATACATAGACTGCTCACACTAGACTAATAGGAAAAAAATAGAAAGAAGATCCAAATAAACACAAAGAGAAACGACAAAGGGGACATTATCACTGACACCACAGAAATACAAAAAAATCTCAGGGACTACTAATACCTCCATGCACACAAACTAGAAACCCCAGAAGAAATGAATAAATTCCTAGAAACATACAACCTCTCATGATTGAACCAAGAAGAAATTGAATTCCTGAGCAGACCAATAATGAGTTCCAAAATGGAATCAGTAATAAAAACTCTACCAACCAGAAAAAGCCCAGGACCAGATGGAGTCACAGCCAAATTCTACCAGATATATAAAGAAGAGCTCGTATTATTCCTACTGGAACTATTCTAAAAAATTTAAAAGGGACTGCTCTGTAACTCATTCTTTGAGACCAGCATCATCCTGATACTAAAACCTGACAGACAGACAGAAAGACACACACACACACACACACACACAAGAAAACTTCAAGCCAATATTCTTGATGAACATAGATGCAAAAATCCTCAACAAAATACTAGCAAACCAAATCCAGCAGCACATCAAAAAGCTAATCCACCATGATCAAGTAGGCTTTTCCCTGGGATGCAAGGTTGGTTCAACATATGCAAATCAATAAATGTGATTCATCACACAAACAGAATTACAAACAAAAACCATATGATCATCTCAATAGGTACAGAAAGGCTTTTGATAACATTCAACATCCCTTCATGTTAAAAACCCTCAACAAACTAGGCATCAAAGAACATACTTCCAAATAATAAGAGCCATCTATAACAAACTCACAGCCAATATTATACTGAATGGGCAAAAGCTAGAAGCATTCCCCTTGACATTCAGAACAAGACAAGGATGCCTAATCTCACAACCCCTATTTAACATAGTTCTGCAAGTCCTAGCCAGAGAAATCAGACAAGAGAAAGCAATAAAGGGCATCCAAATAGGAAAAGAGGAAGTCAAACTATCTCTTTTTGCAGATGACATGATTTTATACCTATAAAGCCCAATATTCTCTGCCCAAAAGCTCCTTAAACTAATAAACAACTTTTGCAGTCTCAGGATACAAAATTAATGTACAAAAATCAGTAACATTTCTATATACCAACAACATCCAAGCTGAAAGCCAAATCAAGAATGCGATCCCATTTACAACAACCATATAAGGAATAAAATACCTAGAAATCCATTTAATAAGGGAGGTGAAACATCTCTAAAACAAGAATTTCAATACACTGCTCAAATAAATCAGAGATGATATAAACAGATGGAAAATATTCTATGCTCATGGATAGGAAGAATCAATATTGTTAAAACAGCCATACTGCCCAAAGCAATTTACAGAGTCAATGCTATTCCTATCTAACTACCAATGACATTCTTCAGAGAATTAGAAAAAAAACTGTTTTAAAATTCGTATGGAACCTGTCTACAGCCATACCACCCTGAATGTGTTTAATCTTGTCTGAACTTGGAAGCTAACATTCATATAGAACCAAAAAAAAAAAAAAAAATCCAAATAACCAAGGCTATTCTAAGCAAAAAGAACAAAGCTGGAGGTATCACATTACCTGACGTCAAAAACAGACACATAGACCAATGGAACAGAATAGGGAGCCCATAAACAATGCTACATACTTACAACCATCTGTTTTTGACAAAGTCAATGAAGACAAACAATGGAGTCTGAAATCTCTGGTCAATAAATAATGCTGGGATAACTGGCTAGCCATATGCAGAAGATTGAAACTGGAACCCTTCTTTTCACCATATACAAAAATTAACTCAAGGTGGATTAAATATTTAAATATAAAACCTAAAACCATAAAAACTCTGGATGATAGACTAGGAAATACCATTCTGGACATAGACCCTGGCAAAGATTTCATGATCATGACACTAACAGCAATCACAACAAAAACAAAAATTGACAAATGGAGCCTAATTAAACTAAAGAGCTTCTGCACAGCAAAAGAAAGTATCAACAGAGTAAACAGACAACCTACAGAAAGGGAGAATCTACTTACAAACTATGCATCCAAGAAAGGCCTAATATCCAGAATCTATAAGGAACTTAAAACAAGCTAACAAGGTAGAAACAAACAGGTGCATTAAAAGGTGAGTAAAGGACTTGAACAGACACTTTTCAAAATAAGCCATAAATGAGGCCAATAAATATATGAAAATATGCTCAACATCGCTAATCATGGAGAAATGCAAATCAAAACCACAGTGAGATGTGGTTTCATCTCATACCAGTCAGAATGGCTATTATTAAAATGTCAAAAAATGACAGATGTTGAAGAGGTCACAGAGAAAGGAGAAAGCTTATATGCTGCTCATAGGAATGTAAATTACTTCAGTCATTGTGGAAAGCGTTTTGGTGATTTCTTAAATAACTTAAAATAAAATTACCATTTGACCCAGCAACCCCATTACTGGGTATATACCCAAAGGAATATAAATTGTTCTACCATAAAGACACATGTATGCATATGTTTGTCACAGCTCTATTCACAGTAGCAAAGACATGGAAGCAACCTAGATGCCCATCAATGGTGGACTGGATAAGGAAAATATGGTACACATACACCATGAAATACTACATAGCCATAAAAAAGAGCTACATGGATGAAGTTTCAACAACATGGATGAAGCTGGAGGTCATTATCCTAAGGGAACTAACACAGGAACAGAAAACCAAATACTGCATATTTTCACTTATAAGTGGGAGCTAAACATTGAGTACACATAGACACAAAGAAGGGAACAACAGACACCAGGACCTACTTGAGGGTGGAGGGTGGGAGGAGGGCGAGGATCAAAATCTACCTATCAGGTACGATGCTTATTACTTGGGTGACGAAATAATCTGTACACCAAACCCTTGTGACTCCCCTGCGATTAAATTATAAATTATAAAGGCTATGGGTTGAGAAAGGCAATATTTCTTCCCTTATACATAATGTTCAAGTTGCTGAATGACTGACCAGGATATTTCACCAGAATTTAGATTGAAACAAACAAGGCTGGAAGTTTCAGGGATAGAACTAAGAATCTGGCTATGAAAGAGTAAATGTTAAGGCTAAAATTAAAGAATATCTAAGTGGGCAAAGATCCAAATCAAGAACATTAACAAAGACAGGTTGGAGTTGGCAAGTTCCTTGGAATCTAATGAGAAAACAGGTAGGTCAGTTGTCTGGGAGGACTTGAAGCCATGCTAGAAGACAGAGGCTGAAAATTAGAGTTTCTGGTCAACACAAGATCAGAAACTCAAGCCAAAAAGCGAAGTGTAGCAGCAAGGCTCAGGTTCCAAGTTGGTGGCTTTAGTAATAGGCATGGGAAATCAACAATATAAATGGGGTTTATTATTGAGCTAAAGATTCAGTGAGCGTAGGGCTTTCTATGTGTTTAGCCCAGGGCTAGAATTTGTCTGATAGCAAGAGACTGGCATGAAATTTCAGATACCTTTGGCTTGGAAGAAGAATTAAGAGAATGAAGAATAAAGCAATTCTTGATATAGGGATCCAAACTCTAGGTATATTAGACTTTCTTGAGCTAATCTATGAGCATGATAGAGTTTTAGCAAATACAGGATTATAAAATTGTCAAATTAGGATCTCTTAAAATCAATAGTTGGGTCAATTTCATGGAGACTCTGATAAGACATTTTTACTTTGGTAGAATTAAATGTTGCTGACTAGTCTTGTGTCTTCAAAAGGATAATTCACAATCTAAATTATTGCTAAAAACCTGAAACAAGACATTTGGTTTCACATGTGAGAATATGGAGTTTTGCTCTCAGGCTCTAGATCTGAAGGGACAAACCCTTCAACCCAAGAGGTTGAGCTCCCTTGGGTCATAACAGCCACTGTGATCGCTGCTATCAGAAAAAAGCAATCAGTATGCAGGAATAGGCAGTATAATTGTTTCTCTACAACAACACACAGAGATGCTCAAGTTTTTTAACAGACACTGAACTCATTTACACCCAAATCTGCTTATGTACCTTAATGTAGGATTGAAGTCTACTAGAGTTTCCATAGAAATTTCTGTTACCCAAATTTTACTTACTCCTAAAATTTCATTATCATTAAAAAATATATAAAATGCTAGTTTTTATATTTAGATTTATAAAAAGAGGCAGAAAGATTTTTTCCATCCATGGATAGTTAAAATTATAGAGTGAACTCTAATTAATATATATGTGATTAACAGATTAACTTGTTCTGCTATAGCCAGCATAAAAAAAAAAGTCATTTGAACAAGCAATATAGATGAGAGATAATTCTAGAAGAAAATAAATAGAAAAAGATTCCTAAAAGAAAAAAAGAAAAAGAAGAAGAAATCTAAAGTAAAGGGGTAAAATCACAAATGGGATTTCAGACAAGCTGTAAGTGTTCCAGGCAACAGAGGATAATTGAAGACTTGAATTAAAAACAGATTCAACCGACAAGAAACATATTTTGTGAGGAAGGACAGATGTAACGGCTTGGGGGTAGAAAGGAAGTAAGCAATGGAGCAGTGAACAGGAAAGAGTGACTCAGCTATGCAGTCACAGAGAGGTGATCTAAGAAAAGATGAGGTTGGAAAGCACGAAATGAAGGAACAGAGACTGACTTTGCAAGTCAAGCAGGAAATTTCAAATTAGTTTCAGAATTTGATTAGAAATCAAATGGTAGCTGATAGATAATTGCCCTACCCTATTCTTAAAATTCTTAAGGTTGGAAGAGGGGAGTTTGCAATAAACTAGGGAGAAACTCAAAGAAATTAACAACTGTCTACATGTAAGAAAGCCTAAGTAGGCAAAGATTTGAAAAACGGACAACTCATCAATCACCTAACTTATTTATTTTAAATTTATTGTTTATTATCATTACTATTATTATTATCATTATTAGAGATACGGTCACACTGTGTCACCCAGGCTGGAATGCAGTGGTGTCATAATAGCCCATGGTAGCCTCGAACTCCTGGGCTCAAGTAATTCTCCAGTCTCAGTCCTGAGGAGCTGACACTATAAGCTAGCTAATCACCTAATTTCGTATTTTCAGTATGCAAAGTACTTTGGCATGGGTCATGGCCTTAGGTTCAAGCTTTGGTTTCACCTCCTACAATATCACCTCATGGAAGTTCTTGGCTTCTTTGAGCAAAAGAATCTTCATCTATAAAGTGAGGATAACACATATTTAATAGAATATCATCAGAAATAAATCCAGTAAATCGTGCTAATATTCTGGATAAACTGATGCTTATTGTTATTGAAAATAAAAGCAGGTGACCGGGCACTGTGGCTCAAGCATGTAATCCCAGCACTCGGGGAGGCCGAGGCAGGCAGATCACAAGGTCAGGAGATCGAGACTATCCTGGCTAACACAGCGAAACCCCGTCTCTACTAAAAATACAAAAAAATTAGCCAGGTGTGGTGGCGGGCACCTGTAGTCCCAGTTAGGCAGGAGGCTGAGGCAGGGGAATGGCGTGAATCCAGGAGGCGGAGCTTACAGTGAGCAGAGATGACTTCACTGCACTCCAGCCTGGGCGACAGAGTGAGACTCTGTCTCAAAGAACAAAAAAGAAAAGAAAAAAGAAAAAGGAAAAAAAAGAAAAAAGAAAACTGAAAGCAGGTATTTCTTTTAGAGTATTTTTAAGAGAAAGAGGAAACTACTTAGAGAAATTGAGTCCTATGCCCATAAGAAAATAGTGACCGAGCAGACATTCACCCAAGGCATACAGCTGTAGAGGCCATGATTCTAAACTATTTGTTTATACTGCGTCAGTCCCTGATTTCAGGGAATTTACCATTTAGTTTGAGGTAAAATATATGGAATACTGACTAATAAGACAACAAAAAACTTATCACAAAGGAGCCTGTGATCCCATGTTAGATGACTGTTGGAGACAGGGAACGTTATGCTGGAATAGTGTTACAAGACCTCTTAGAAGAGAAAAAACATTTATAAGAATGGTTGGAATTGGCAAATAAGAATGAGGAATAAAAACAGAAGAACACGAAAATAATGAGGAAAAAAAAAAAACCATAGATATTCAGATTACTTAGTACCATTTATGTTAAAGGCTTGAAAACAAAATTTAATAAAAATTATAAATACTGCTTTCATTAAGCTATATAATAATTACTAGTATTTATTTATATTAAATATAGTAAATAATTATTCAATTACAACATTAGAATATAGGTCCTAAAATTGTTGTTATTTACTATTTGAAGGATGTTTTGAAATAAATGATTCTGGGATACACCAACCAGGAACCAGAAAATCAATAAAAGAAAATATAAACCACAATAAATACAACTATAATTTTTTAAATAAAGTATTTTATATTGAGACAAAAATAACAGTATTAGTAAATAACCTTATTTTAGAATATTACTTCCTGTTTTTAATGCTTATTTCAGATTTAAAATTTAACAAAATTATATTCAGTTTCAAAAAGACTTGCGTTTCTTGGCCTTGAAAGAAATTATAAAAAGAAAATTTTAATCTTAAGACTTTTTATACTATTAAAAAAACTGTTAAGCCTTACTACAAAACGGTCTTACAAAGTATAAAAACTGCATTGTATAATCTATATTTATTTTGCGGGAATTTTGAAAAGTCAAAAGTCAAACTGGGCCAGGTGCGGTGACCTACCCCTGTAATCCCAGCACTTAGGGAGGCCAAGGCGGGAAGATCACCTGAGGTCAGGAGTTTGAGACCAGCCTGGCCCACATGGTGAAACCCTATCTTTGCCAAAAACACAAAAGTCAGCCGGACATAGTGGCGAGCACCTGTAATCCCAGTACTCAGGAGGCTAAGGCAGGAGAATCACTTCAACCTGGAAGGCAGAGGTTGCAGTGAGCCAAGACTGCGCCACTGCACTGCAGCCTGGGGGACAGAGTGTGACGCTGACTCAAAAAAAGAAAAAAAAAAAAAAAAAAAAGTCAAATTGGAAATACAAATATAAAATACCATAAGAAGACAGGAATCTGTGTCTATGTTAAAATTAAGTTTACCAAAGCTTTAAGGTGCTTTTAGGCAGCAGACATCTGGAATAAATTCCTGCTTACTTCATCTCTCTGCACCCTTCTTCTTTGCTCTTTTGGCTCCTGTCCAAAGTATGAGCTGTGAATATTATCTCTGTGTACTACAACAGTGAGAAATATTGTTCAAGATGGTCTCTGGGCATCTTTTGATTTAGACCTTACTATATTATGAGCAACGTATTTCTTCCACTAAAACATTTCTTATGAAAATGCATACAATATAGGGCAGGAATAATACATATCACTATTAAAACCATGATTAACATTCATGATCAGCTTAACTATGTATTTTCCTGGCAGGTCTTACTTCCCTAGAGGACTTATTTATGGGAATGGCAAGTTAGAGAAGACCCTGTCATGACTTATGTATTAGTTCGGATACTTAAGTAACAAGCAACAGAAACCAAACCTGGCTAACTTAAGTAAAAGAAAACATATGAGCAGCTCATAGGACCTAAGAGAGAGCTGAAGAAAAGGGATGGTAAGAGTGAAACCAGGTAACCCCCAAAGGTCTTTCTAATCCCACATGACCACCACTGCTCAGATATGAACCTGAATTTTCATCATGTCAAGAATACAGATAATGAAGCAGAGTTAACATAAAATGAGCAAAAGCAAGGTATGATTAGAAAAAAAAAGAACAAGGTCTGAGCAGCAAAAACTAATAATAATAATAATCATAATCATAATAAACAGCCACAATACAGAGTATTTATGGAAGGTTCTCAAGGGCAGCAGACCTGGATAACTCATTAATTACTATTTGAGCAATGGTGAAAATGACTGAATATAAAATACACTAACCAGGAACCAATATTTAATAAAAACTGTATGCCAAATAAAGACAATGGTATTTTTTAAAATTATAACAGTTTTTTTTTTAATTAATGGATAGACCAAAAAAAAAAAAAATACTATTGGATAAGAGCACAGACTCTGGTGCCAGCTTGATTTTGCAATCCTGAAAGAGCTACTGAATCTCAAATGATTTACGTAACTTTTTGTACCAAAAATCTTATTTTCATCCCTCCAGACAAGGCAATATTCCTGAAATGAGTTGTATATTTCACACTTACAAACTGCTCTACAAGCTTGGGATATACCTTAGGTCACTTCTTTTTTATTTTCCCAATTGATAGCTTAAGCACATGCCTGCCATTTTAGTAGTAAGTTCAACATTCTTCTTTGAGCTCCACCCTTCCCCTGAATTTTCCAAAATCCCTGGGCTTTATCCAGTAGAAGAGAGGTTCATTCTGCCTTCTGCACTCAAGCAGAAAGGGAGCTGGTTCCGCAGTTGGCTTCTTTCTGCTACATGGTGTTGCTGGTCCTATAGTCTGACAGATAGTGAATGTCCAGCAGTGACACACACTCCTGCTTAGGCTGTGCTGAAATTGCCTGATACTTGCTTCCCAGAGTCTCATAGGACTGTTTCCATTCTCTACCACATTAAGTACTTAAAGACACAGAATCACTGTCTTTCTTCCCTCCCTAAAGATCTGGGAGTGTTTTGCTTTTAAATCCCCCAGATCCAGAAGTCCTGGTTACATCCTTTTCCCTCTGATAATGGGGCTTCTCAAACATTTTCCTAAGGAGCAATACCCTCAGTGTCTCCTGGGCATTACCCCCTCCCACCCTCCTTTCACACACACTTTTGAAGGACAACATTCAGTGTCTTCAAGGTGATTCACTGGCCTAAAGAAATTCCCCAGATAATGAAGATAATAACTTACAACCTCTCTATTGAGTCCACGTTGTGTTTGAAATCAGTGTAGGCACAATTAGTTTGTTTTATATGTAATGCCACACAATCCTCATCCGTGAGTACCCATGCTAAGTAAGTTGTGTGAACTTTTCAGTCACTTCTTGTTGCATGCAGAAAAGAATCCATGGTTTATAAAACCCAACGTGATTTGGCTTTCTGAATCTTATCTCATACTGTGTAACACTGACGTTAGACTTTTTCTTCCTTGAATGTGCCAACCTCACATCCTGCTAATTGCCTTGAACTTGATGTTCCCACTGAAGACTTTCCCATGGCTGGTTCTAACTTTTCACTTTTCTTTTCTTTTTTTTTAACGTTTAATTGTTGTCAGTACATACTAGGCATATGTACATATGTACATATGGGGTACATGAGATGTTTTGATACAGGCATGCAGTGTGTAGCAATTACATCATGCAAACTGCGGTATCCATCTCCGCAGGCATTTAACCTATGTGTTACAAATAATACAATTATACTCTTTTAGTCATTTTAAGTGTGCAATTAAATCATTATTTAACAATTTAATGTTATGTTTGTCTTTCTGTGCCTGGCTTATTTCACTTAGCATAATTACCTGCAGTTCTATCCATGTTGTTGCAAATGATATTATTATTGACTAGAGTCACCTTGTTGTGCTTGCAAATCCAGGTCTTATTCATTCTTTCTAGATATTTTTTGTACCCACTAACCATCCTCACTTCCCTCTCAACCCCAACTACCCATCCCAGCCTCTGGTAAACATCCTTATACACTATCACCATGATTTCAATTGTTTTGATTTTTAGATCCTACAATGCATAAGATCTTATTATGTTTGTCTTTCTGTGCCTGGCTTATTTCACTTAGCATAATGACGTGCAGTTCTATCCATGTTGTTGCAAATGATAGAATGTCATTTTTTTCAATGGCTAAATAGTACTCCATTGTGTATATGTACCACATTTTCTTTATCGATTTATCTGTTGATGGACACTTAGGTTGCCTCTAAATCTTGGCTATTGTGAACACTGCTGCAACAAACATGGGAGTGCTCATATCTCTTTGAAATACGGATTCCCCTTTCTTTTGGATACATACCCAGCAGTGGGATTGATGGATCATATGATAACTCTATTTTTAGTTTTTTGAGGAACCTCCAAACTATTCTCCATAGTGTTTGTACTAATTTGCATTCCCACCAACAGTGTATGAGGGTTCTCTTTTCTCCATATCCTCATCAGCATTTGTTATTGCCTGCCTTTTGAATAAAAGCCATTTTAACTGGGGTGAGATGATATCTCACTGCAGTTTGATTTGCATTTTTCTGAAGATCAGTGATGTTGACCACCTTTTTATATGCCTGTTTGACATCTGTGTGTCTTCTTTTGAGAAATGTCTATTCATATATTTTGCTCATTTTTAAATCAGATTATTAGATTTTTGCCTATAAGTTGTTTGAGTTCCTTATATATTCCGTTTGTTAATCCCTTGTCATATGGGTAGTTCACAAATATTTTCTCTCATTCTGTGGGTTGTCTCTTCACTTTGTTGATTGTTTCCTTTGCTGTGCAGCTTTTTAACTTGGTGTGATCCCATTTATCCATTTTTGCTTTAGTTGCCTATGCTGAAATTTTTGCCCAGACCAATGTCCTGGAGAGTTTATCCAATATTTTCTTATAGTAGTTTCATAGTTTGGGGTCTGAGATTTAAGTCTAATCCATTTGATTTGATTTTTGTATATGGTGAAAGATATGGGTCTAGTTTCATTCTTCTGCATGTAAATATCCAGTTCTTCCAGCACCATTTATTAAAGAGACTGTCTTTTCCCCAGTGTATATTCTTGGTACTTTTGTCAAAAATGAGTTCACTGTAGATATGTGGATATGTTTCTAGGTTCTCTATTCTGTTTCATTGGATTATGTATCTATTTTTATGCCAGTACCATGCTGTTTTGGTTACTATAGCTCTGTCGTATAATTTGAAGTCAGGTAACATGATTCCTCCTGTTTTGTTATTTTTGCTTAGGATAGATTTGGCTACTCTGGTCTGTTGTGGTTCCGTATAAATTTTTGGAATTTTTTTCTGTTTCTGTAAAGAATGTCATTGGTGTTTTGATAGGGATTACATTGAATCTGTGGAGTGCTTTGGGTAGTAGGAATATGTTCACAATATTGATTCTTCCAATCCATGAACATGGAATATTTTTTCCATGTTTTGGGGCCCTCTTCAATTTCTTTCATCAGTCTTTTATAGCTTTGTAACAGATCTTTCACTTCTTTGGTTAATTCCAAGGTATTTAATTTTATTTGTGGCTATTGTAAATGGCATTACTTTATATTTTCTTATCCAATTGTTCACTACTGGCATATAGAAATGCTACTGAGGGTTCTGTCTCTCAGCTTTGGGGCCCCCCTCCCTCTGTCTCTGTATAGGGGAGCTGCTTCTTTTTTTCTTCTCCCTTCTTTCTTGCCTATTAAACTCCCTGCTCCTTAAAACTACTCCTCATGCGTCCATGTGGTTTTTTCTAATTCAACTCGAGACAAAGAACCTGGCATTCCTCCACCCATCAGAGCCATATCATTTGGTGCATTGACTTGGAATCCGCGTACGGCCTTCATCGGAGTAGTGAGCATGGGAGCAAGCTTAAAATCTGTTCTATCATTCCGAGGTGCTCTTTGCCTCTATATTTAAATAAATCCCATAAATCAATGGGCATCTGTCAGCCTAGCACATACGCTTAGCGTTGGCTGCCGTACTCAAGTCACGGATGTGAGGCTTGCTGGGGAGAATGTGGAGAACCCCCATTACCCATGGGTATTGGGAATGTTGGGCATGTTTGAAATAGTTTCTTTCCATGGGGAACCTTGCCATTGCACAAGGCTGGGAAAAGTTCAGAAGCAACTGAGAATTTCTGGTTCCTAAGTTCCTTTAAGGCATTAATTTTGTCTCCTATTAAGACAGTACTTAATTAGTAAGGGATTTTAAGTCCAGATGTTAACCAGAACCATTTTTTAAAGGGTAAACGCTTTAGTATGGGCTGTAATAGCAGGATACAGAGTTCAATCTAGCACGCCCTCTCCCTTAAAGGGGCCTTGCCCGATTAGGTGGTTTTTCTTGAAATCGGTCTTTTTTTTTTTGGAAGGCACAAGGCTACACAACTCTAGAAGGTCAAAGGGAAATAAAAGGCAGAGAACTGATTGCTTGGGGACAGCATGACTAAGGCCCAAACTCAGTTCCTCTGGTGCCAGGGCTTGGAGGGTCACACCTGCAGTCATGGGCGGCACATTTAAATGGGTGCTGGGAATCCAGGAAAGCAGCAGAGAAGATAGTTGGGGGGATGGACGCCTCCTACTACTTTCTCCTCCATCCTGGATTGCATACTGAAAGGAAAGAGACTAAAAGGATGCTTTTCTTCTCACTTCTTTTTCTAGATGGGTAACAGATCGTCTTCAACATGCACTCCCCTGAAGAGTATTTTGAAGCACTGGGACTCCTTCAACCTTGAAACTTTGAAGAAAAAGTGGCTTATTTTCTTTTGTGGCCATATCGGCAGGCCGAGGGAAAATCGCTCCTCAAAATTTAAAAAGGTAACTTTCAGGGAAATCATCTGAGGGTTCCCCTTATTTGGGGCCCCTTCACATTCTCTTCTCATTGCAGAACATTAGGCAAGTAAAGGGAGACTTGGGTCAATTTTCTGATGACCCTGATAGGTATATAGAAGCTTTCCAAAATTTAACTCAGGTATTTGACCTCTCATGCAGGAATGTTATGCTGCTAAGCCAAACCCTAACTACGGTTAAAACAGGCAGCTCTGCAAGCAGGAGAAAATTTTGGACATGAACAATATGCCTCCTGTAGTAGGCCAAAAGGGAAAAGAGAAAATAGCGAAGGCAGAGAAATAGGAGAAACACCATTCCCAATAGGAAGAGAGGAAATACCTCTTAAAAAACCCTAATTGGAACTCCTTTTTATGGTGTTTTTCCTTCTTTTGTGAATTAAAATGGTTTCTATCTCTTTTATAATGTTTTTCCAACCTGGGAGAAGTTAATTTTCCAAACCTTAAAAATGCTTGGCTTAGAGTTGAGCTAGGGGGAAGGGAACCCAGAAGTCTGACATGCTGGCAAAAGGATAAAAACTTCTTACCATTAGGGCTTTTGGCTTCTCTTTACCTGTGCAAACTAGTAAAAGGGATAAGATTAGAAACCAGGCCCAGGATCCCATGGGCCTGCTGTTCAAGCCAACCCAGCAAAATGGTCAGTAACAAACTTGGCTACAGGCCTCCATCTTATTTTATGTCCTTGGAACATAATCTATAACCGCGTGGCAATACTTTGTTTTAGTCTCCGCCATTTTTCAGCAGGAAGTAGCCTCTTCTTGTGCTAAATCAGATAAGCCAGTTTGACAATCTGGGTGGTGCCAGCTGATCCATCAAGGGCAGAGTTTACAAAATATCTTAGGCACTGATCTTGACAGCAGTTTAGAGAGGGTAAAAAATCTTGTAGCCTCTAGCTGCATGGCTTCTGGGTCATGGTTTCTAGTCTTGTGCTTAGTTTATTGGTCTGGTCCCCAGGGAAAAAGGAAGTATATCTTGGAAGTGCCTGTCATCATCTTTGTTTTAGACTATAAACTGTAAACCAGGCTCCTCCTAAAGTTGGTTCAGCCTATGCCCAGGGATGGGCAAGGACAGCTTATGGGTTGGAAACAAAATGGAGTTGTTTAGGTTCAATCTCTTCCACTGTCACAAATTTGCAATGACAGTTTCAAAAGCTGCCTATCACACCTTTAAAAATACCCTGTACACTTGTGATTAAGTCATAACTTAATTAAGCCTCGTTGGTTTCACCTGTGAGCTTATTTTTTGTAAATTTCAAAAGCCAAAAATCTTAACTGCTTGGTGTGGCTAAAGTCAAGTAACAAGGAATTTAAAAGGATTTTCTTAAAGAGTGCTCAGCTTAATTAAGAGCGAATATTCAAGTTATAGGTATATTTAAAAGGCCTTTATGTTTTTCTCTTCTTGGATCTTGTTTTTCTGGAAAAAGGCTCTTTTCTTCTCAGTTGACTGAATTATGTTTCTCCATTTTTTGTCTTACCACTCTTAATGCATGCATAAGAGGCCCTAAAGTAACTTCTGGTAGTATGGGATTCCTGGGGGAAAACAGAAGAGGTGCCACAGACCCCAGATCTTGATTTCAGAAAAAAACTGTTTTCCTCACGAAACCCCAGGAATTAAAAGGAGATAGATCCCTTTCAAAATCAAAGGCTCTGTTCTGTTTTGCATTGTGTTATCTGACAGTTTTGAGTCTTGGGGATATCAGAAATTACTTCGCATTATGAGAGAGCTTTGGTGTGTAATAACTAGGTAGAAAATACGCTATAAGGGATGGCTAATGGTAATAAATCAGAGAAGCATGTTCTTGGCCATCTGAAAAACAGGGAAATGTCCCCACCCCTGACTGGGAGATGAGACTCCCATCAGGGATGAGCTGATTACAAACTAAGCCAATTAACTTTGGGTTGCCTTGCAATGAAATCCATGGTAAAAGCACTATACTGTCCTTTTCCATCATATCTATATGGTCTTTTCATAAATTGAGCATTGAAATAAAAGCATAGCAAAGAGGGCTTTAAGACACTAATCTGCCCTATAGTAAAAGGGTTATAAAAGGTTTGTAAAGATTTCACCTCATTGTCAAATTGATTAAAATAAGAAGGAATGATCTATAAAGTTTCATTTAAACAAGTTGGGGTTAACGTTAATAAACGAATGTAAGGGTAAAGTTTGGCTTTGAACAGGATTTGCATGTCATAGTAAAGGCTAATGATAGGTTTTTGCCTTTTGAGTAATCATTTTGCAAAATAATTTATGGCAATCTGGAAATTGTCCTTCCTGATGCCTGGCTTTTTAGATGGTTCAGAGGGCCCCTGAAACATTTGAAAAAGAAGTAAACAGGATTATTTGACATGTATAGATGTTTAGTCACATGAGATTGCCAAAATGATGTTCAATCTTCTTTAAGTTATATTTTGGGGAATAATACTAATATATGTTCAAATATTGTATGGGATTTCTAAAATTCTAATGTCTAAGTAAATGCTATCAATCATAATTAAGGGTAAAGTTGTTGTAAACCATGGAGATAAACAAACTTCTTTGTCAGTCATGTTTTTAACTGTAACTATCCTGGAAATATTGCCATTCACAGACAATTGTCTTGCTTTGTACCTTCTCAAAAGATGGTTTATAATCAAGCCATATTAAGGACTTTAACAGGTGTTCTCAAATGCAGGTTTTTAATAGCTTTGAAGATTGTAACACTGGAATAGAGAAAGAACGTACAGGACTCCTAAAGAACTGACATGTTCACAAATATTAAGCAAAACAAGAGTTAACTAAATGGACTCCACTCAAACAGTTTAAGCAAGCTTTTCAACTTTTCCTTGGAATATTGCTGATCCTTGTTTTGTTTTTCAGAGTCAAGAAAACTTATTTTTAACTGTTTATGGCCTTTAATAATTGAGTAAGGTATACTACTGTGAACAAAATTTGGGGCATGTTCGTTTTTCTCCGCCTGGTTCCTCTAAAATTTGGAGACTACCTGTAAGTATTCTTAACCTATGGCAATATACTTGTTTGCAACAGTGCAGTAAGAATCCATTTTTCTTTGTCAACAGGACACAATTGGAAAAACTGGTTATTTTACCAAGGCTTTAACTGAAATGGTGTGTTTCCCTTTAAGAAATCAAGCTTGACATGCAAAGCCAATAAAAGCCCCTTGGGGAAAGCTGGCCTCATACCTTGCCTACACAGTCCCCACACAGGATTCCTAACCTGTGGTCAGTAAAGAGTGTTACTTCCTAACAGGTCTGGGAGCTCTGAGTTTACCTTGGGACCTCAAGAGGAGAGGATCACTCAAGTCACAGGTATTAGAGGATACAAACCCATGGCTGGGCTCAACTTTAAAGGTCTTACCTGAGAGTCCTTGTGAAACAGAGTTTCATCAAAGCTAATCCAAAAGGCCTATGTAAAATTAACCACTCTTGCTGCACTTTATGCAAATAATCAGGCCAAGTATAAAACTGAAGTTTATTCATAATTAGTTTTTACCAAAAATGGGGACCGGAGAGAAAAAATTTGTTCCAAAGCTTATCATACGTTTGTCATTAAATCCTAGTCATTAATTGTTTTTAAGCTTTTGGCCTGCATTTTAGACCCTGCTTATTCCTGTGAATCAAGTGGTGATCTCCTGAAGCCTGAAGCTTGGAAGAAACAAAAAGGGATGGGGAATGTAAATATCTGGATCAATATACTAGTTCTGGCAATTATCTTGCAAACTCTGCCAGATAATGAAAGTGAATAGGGTGCCCATAACCCGAAGATTTCTTTGTTTAGGAAAATAAAACCAAGGAACTTCATAGACACCCCCAAAGGAAAATTCTATATCTTGGCAAGTAAATTTTTCAATGGAAATTATTTACTACACTACACTTGTGGGAATTGCTATACTCACCCTACTATTTGCAATAGGGTTATACACGGTAGCACCTTCTAACTAAAATATTAGACAGAGAGTTTCCATTGCTGTCGTATTTTAATTAATTATTAACCTTATAACCAGGATAATAGTTACTAACAAAAAGGAAGCATAAAAGTTTTACTATCATTAAGTCTGCCAGGACTTTTTATTGAATATACTGATGCACTTTTAAATGAAACATGCTGCTTTTGGATTAACACCTCTAGTAAAGTAAAGGAAAATCTACAAGTACTTAAAAATCAGATCAAAATTATTAACAGGCTCAGGGAAAATGCTGGCTCCAGCCCTGGGTGGCTACAATCCCTCTTTAATGAATTCCAGTCTTCTTTATGGAATTGGTTAGTCACTTTATTAAGCCCTCTTTTGCTTATATGTCTTGTATTAATATTTGGACCCTGTATACTCAATGCTATAACTTGAATTGTTTCTTCTCGCCTAGAAGCAATCAAACTCCAAATGGTGCTGCAAACTGAACCACACATGGACATGTCATTCTTCCGAGGACCCTTAAATCAACCCCAGGAGGAGCCCTAACTGCTGTTCCCCATTCGAGGCCCCTTTTCAGCAGGAAGTAGCCAGAAAGAGTCATTGCCCAAAACCCTCTAATAGCAGTCAGTGTGGCATCTCCACAGAGGGGAATGTTGTAAGAGTTATTAGGAAATTATTAAGAAATTATTTTAGGCAGATAGAGAGAAAAAGGGGTCTTGGGAAGTTTTCATTCTTTAAAGCATCTCCGGAAAAGTTTCTCCAGCTGTTAGAAACTGAGTCCACCCAACATGGAGATTCCCATAGCCTTCTTGCCCTTGCCCCACATGTTCCTGATAACATGGCTTCCCCCACATATCCCCACGTGTGGAGAACATCATGGTGCCCTCCATGTGCATATTAAAAGACTAGGGTGAAAGGGCTAGCTTTTTTCACCTGCTATGTGAATGACATGCCTAGTCAAACCAATCCCCTGAGCCCTGTGAAAAACAGACACTGCCTCCTCCAGCCTCTGCAAATATACCTGGCTGGTATCTGTGGCAGGTGGGGTTCTGTCTCTTAGCTTTGGAGCCCCCTTCCCTCTGTCTCTGTAAAGGGGAGTTTCTTATTTTTTCTTCCCTCTTCTTTCTTGCCTATTAAACTCCCTGCTCCTTAAAACTAAAAAAAAGAAAAGAAAGAAATGCTATGGTACTGATTTTTCTATGTTGATTTCATATCCTGCAACTTCACTGAATTTGTTTATTCAGTTCTAATAGTTTATTCATGGAGTCCTTTTTTTTCTTTCTTTCTTTTTTTTTTTTTTTTTTATAGAAGGTCTCGCTAGTGTCACCCAGGTTGGAGTACAGTGGCCTGATCTCAGCTGGTAGGACAGGGTCCTTTCCTTCAAGGTAGCAGTTTCCCTTCCGGCCCAGAGTGTGTCTAGAAATGTCATTTGGGAGCTAGGGCCTGGAATAGGGGCCTCGTGATTCTGACCAGTGCCCTACCCTGCTGTGGCTGAGCTGGTATCAAAAATGCAAAACAAAGTCCTCCCCACGTTTCCCTCTCTTCTTCTCAAACAGGAGAATGTCTCTTGGAGCCCTGAGCTGTGCAGACTGGACGTAGGGGAGGAGTAATGCCAGCACTCCTTTGGCTGCCCCAGCTAGTGTCTCAGTATGTCACATGTAACCCTAGTCCACTGTCTCTGGGCCAAGTGCTCTAGGACTTGCCTAAGAGCTGCCGTCCTTATGGCCTAGAGTGCCTTTCAAGTTTACTTAGAGACTGGGAGCACTTTGGCCCTCAGTGGCAAAGTTTGTGGGAACTCAAGTCCAGAGAGATCTGCGATGTCCCTCTGGCTAGAGCTGGTTTAAATGCTCCATCTGTGGGTAGACATCAAGTGAGTTTGGTCTAACAGGACAGCACTGAGTTCAATGCCTTACAATTGCTATTTCAAGAAAATTTTCAATTTCCTATTTAATTTCTCCATTGACCCACTGGCAATTCAGGAGCATACTGTTTAATTTCCATGTATTTGTATAGTTTCCAAAATTCCTCTCATTATTGATTTTTAGTTTTATTCCACTGTAATCAGAGAAGATGTTAGATAATTCAATTTTTTGAATGCTTTAAGACTTGTTTTGTGACCTAACATATGATCTATCCTTGAGAATGATTCATGTGCTGAGGAAAAGAATGTTTATTCTGCAGCTGTTGAAGGAAATGTTCTGTAAATATGTTAGGTCCATTTGGTCTATAGTGAATATTAAGTTTGATGTTTCTTTATTGATTTTCTGTCTGGAAGATCTGTCCAATGCTGAAAATGAAGTATTGATGTCTCCAGCTATTATTATATTCAGGTCTCTCTCTCTCTTCAGCTCTAATCATATTTGCTTTATATATCTGGGTGCTCCATTGTTGGGTACATATATATTTACAATTATATCCTCTTGCCAAATTGACTGCTTTACCATTATATAGTAGCCTTTTTTGTCAATAGTTTTGGTCTTGAAATCTATTTTGTCTGATATGAGTATAGCTACTCCTTCTCTTGTTTGATTTCCATTGGCATGGAATATCTTTTTCTATACTCTTATTTTCAGTCTATGTGTGTCTTTACAGGTGAAGTGTGTTTCTTGTAGGCAACACATCGTTGGGTATTGTTTTCTCATCCATTCAGCCAGTCTAGGTCTTTTGATTGGAGAGTTTAGTCCATTCACATTCAGTGTTATTATTGATAAGTAAGGACTTACTCCTGCCTTCTTTGGTTGTTTGTTTTCTAGTTGTTTTATGGTCTTCTTGTTCTTTTCTTTTCTCTTTTCTTCTCTTTTCTTTTCCTTCCTTCCTTCCTTCCTTCCTTCCTTCCTTCCTTCCTTCCTTCCTTCCTTCCTTCCTTCCTTCCTTCCCTTCCCTTCCTTCCCATTCCTTCCATCCTCCTCCCTCCCTCCCTCCCTCCCTCCCTCCTCCTTCCCTCCCTTTTTTAGTGAGTGGTGATTTCTTTCTCCTGGTGATGTGTTCAGATTTCTTTCTTTTTGTTTTTATTATGTTCATTGTATATTTCTTTGTTTAAAGTTACCACAAGGCTTGCAAATACTATCTTATAACACATTATTTTAAACTGGTAACAACTTAATCCTGTTGGCATAAGGAAAAAACAAGAAAAAGAAAACTACTAAAGGCTCTACTCTTTAAGTTTGTCCCCCAACTTTTTAACTACTGTTGTTCTTATTTATAGCTTACTGTACTACCTATGTCTTGAAAAGTTGTTGTAGTTATTATTTTTGATTTGTTCATTGTTTAGTCTTTCTACCTGAGATAAAAGTAGTTTATCAGTTACAGTGCTATAATATTCTGTCTTTTACTGTGTGCTTTTGTATTACCAGTCAGTTTTCTACCTTCAGAGGATTTCTTAATGCTCATTAACATCCTTTTATTTGTCATTGAAGTACTCCCTTCAGCATTTCTTGTAGGACAGGTCTTGTATTGATGAAATCCCTCAGCTTTTGTTTGTCTTGGAAAGTCTTTATTTCTCCTTCATGTTTGAAGGATATTTTTGCCAGATATACTATTCTGGGTTAATTTTTTTTTTCTTCCAGTATTTTAAATGTGTTATGCCAGTCTCTCCTGGCCTATAAAATTTCCACTGAAGAGTGTGCTGCCAGATACAGTGGAGCTCCATTGTATATTATTTGTTTCTTTTCTCTTGCTGCTTTTAGGATTATTTCTTTATACTTGACTTTTGGGAGTTTGATTATTAAATGCCTTGAGGTAGTATCCTCTGGTTAAATCTGCCTGGTGTTCAATAACCTTCTTGTACTTGGAAATTGATGTCTTTCTCTAGGTTTGGGAAGACCTCTGTTATTATGTCTTTGAATAAACTTCCAGCCCCTATCTCTTTCTCTACCCCTTTTTAAAACCAATTACTCTTAGATTTGCTCTTTTGAGCCTACTTTCCAGATTCTGAAGGCATACTTTATTTTTTTTTGTTTATTTTTTTCTTTTATCTTCTTTGACCATGTATTTTTAAATATCCTGGCTTCAAACTCATGGATTCTTTCTCCTGCTTGATCAATTCTGCTATTAAAAAGAATCTGATCCATTCTTCAATATGCCAATTACATTTTTATGCTCCAGAATTCTGCTTGATTCTTTTTAATTATTTCAATCTCTTTGTTAAATTTGTCTGATAGAATTCTGAATTCCTTCTCTGTGTTATCTTGAATTTCTTTGAGTTTCCTCAACACAGCTATTTTGAATTCTCTGTCTGAAACATCAGATATCCTGTTTCTCCAGAATCAGTCCCTGGTTCTGATAAAATTTGTCTATCGGATTTGTCTGATAAAATTTTTCTGATAGCATTCTGAATTCCTTTTGTGTTATCTTTCATTTCTTTTAGTTTCCACAACACAGCTATTTTGAATTTTCTATCTGAAAGGTAAAATATCTCTGTTTCTCCAGAATTGGTCCCTGGTTCCTTATTTAGTTTATTTGGTGAGGTCATGTTTTCCTGGATGGTCTTAAAACTTGTAGATATTTGTCTGTGTCTGAGCATTAAAGCATTAGGGATTTATTGTAGTCTTCTCATTCTGGGCTTTTTTATATTCATCCTTCTTGAGAAGTCTTTCCAGATGTTTGAAATGATGTGGGTATTGTGATCTAAGCTGAATCAGTGTTAAGGGGCACCACACGCCCTTTAATATTGTGCTTCTTGCAGACTCACAGAGGTACTGCCTTGATGGTCTTGGAAAGGTCCAGAAGATTTCCCTGGATTATCAGGCAGAGACTCTCATTCTCTTCCCTTACTTTTTCCCAAACAGATTCTCTCTCTCTCTCTTTCTCTCTCTCTCTCTCTCTCTCTCTCTCTCCTCTGTTCTGAGCCAACTGGAGCTGGGGGTGGAGTGATGCAAGCTCTCCTGTGGGCACCAATACAGGAACTGTGCGAGGTCAGATCTGAAGCCCGCACAGCACTGGGTCTCACGCACAGCCTGCTGTAACCACTCCCTGGCTATCACTTGCAAGCTCTACAATCAGCAGGTGGCAAAGCCATCCAGGTCTGTGTCCCTCCTTTCAGGATGGCAATTTTTTTCAGGACCTGGGTGAGTCCAGAACTGCCATCTTGGAGCCAGGAACTAGAGTCAACAACCTTAGAAGTCTACCAGGTATTCTATTGTACTGAGGCTAAGCTGGCACTCAAATCACAAGATGCAGTCCTTCCCACTCTTCCCTCCCTTTCCAAAGTCAGAGGAGCCTCACACCATGGCCACTACCACCACAGGCCCACAAGAAGTACTGCCAGACTACCACTGATGTTCCCTTAAGGCCCAAGGGCTCATAAGTCAGCTTATGCTGAATGCTGCCTGGCCTGGGACTCACCCTTCAAGACGGTGGGCTCCCTTCTGACCCAGGGCAGGTACAGAAATGCCATCCAAGAGCCAAGTCTTGGAATCATGGAACCCAAGAGCCCACCTGGTGCCCTACCCTTCTGTGGCCAAGCTAGTACATAAGGTGCAAGACAAAGTCCCCTTTACTTTTGCTTCCATTTTTTCCTCAAGCTGTAACCAGGGGAGGAATCTCATCATATAACCACCACATCTGGGAATGTGCTGAGTCTCACCTGAGGCCAGCGAGTCTCAGAGGCTCACCCCCTTGATGTAGTATCTGGGTATTGCTGCTGGTTATTCAGGGCCCAAGGGCTCTTCACTTAGCAGTTGATGAATCCTTTGAGGGACTAGATCTTTCCCTTCAAAGCAGCAGGTTCCCTTCTGGTGCAGCATGTATCTAGAAATGTCATCCAGAAGCTGGGGCCTGGAATGGGGGGCCTCACGACTCTGGCTGATGCCCTATCCTGCTGTAGCTGAGCTGGTATCCAAGATGCAAGATAAAGTCTTCCCGTTCTTCCCTCTCTTCTCTTTAAGCAGAGGGAAGGAGTCTTGAAGCCATGAGCCGTGGAGCCTGAGGATAGGGGAGGGGCAATGCCAGCACTCTGTTGGTTGCCCCGCGAGTGTGTCAGTAGGTCGCATGCTCCCACAGTGCACTGCCTCTGGGTCCAGTTCCACATTAGGACTCAGCTAGGAGTTCAGGTGAGTCCTTTCAATCTTTTCAAATTGCCCTTCAAGATTATTTAGGGCCCAAGATCACTTTAGCTCACAATGGCAAGGCTTGTGGGTACTCAAGTTCAGACCGCTGGGATCTGTGATTCCCCTCTGGCTAAGGCTGATTGAAATGCTCTCTCTGTGGGTGGGCATCAGCTGAATTTGGTCCAGTTTTGTTTTCTGCTCTAACAGGGCAGCACTGAGTCAATCCCTCTCAAGTGCTCAGAAACGCTCTCTACACCATGCCACCACTGCCAGAGAATGGGGAAAGAGTGGTGTTGGTGATTCATGACTGTTTTTCCTACCTTTTCAGTACCTCTTTCAGTTATGTGAAGTTAAAGCCAGGTACTGTGAGTGCTCACCTGATTTTTTGTTCTTATAAAGGTGCTTTTTTCATGTAGATAGTTGTTAAATTGGTGTCCTTGCTGGGGGGCTGGAGACCATCGGTGGAGCTTCTATTCTGCCATCTTGCTCCACGCCCCTCCCCTAACTCTTTATTTTTCAGTTTCTATGTCACCACCTTAAGAAAGTCCTTCCTCGAACTCCCTCTCTATAGTCACTTTCTACTTGCATCAATCTGTTTATTTATTCTGTAATACCATATTAATTTTTTTTTTTTTTTTTTTGAGACAGAGTCTCGCTCTGTCACCTAGACTAGAGTGCAGTGGCACAATCTTGGCTCACTGCAAGCTCCGCCTCCTGGGTTCACACCATTCTCCTGCCTCAGTCTCCCAAGTAGCTGGGACTACAGGTGCCTGCCCCCACGCCCAGCTAATTTTTTATATTTTTAGTAGAGATGGGGTTTCACTGTGTTAGCCAGGATAGTCTCGATCTCCTGACCTCGTGATCCGCCCGCCTCGGCTTCCCAAAGTGCTGGGATTACAGGCGTGAGCCACCGCGCCCGGCCTAAAATTGATTTTTTAAACTTACTTGTTTCTTGTTTGCCAGCCCCCTCCCACCATCTTCACTAGAAGGATCATTCTCTGTCTCGTTGATTTCTGTGTCTCCAGCTCCTACAGAAATATTTGACATATAGTGGGCACTCAATAAATATTCCTTAAATTAAATGAAATACAAAGCATAACTTTTTAAGTATCTGTTTCTTTATCTGTATATTGGATACAACATCTGTACTGTGAGAATCAAGAAAACAGTTGTGAGAACCCTCTATTACAGCACCATTACAAATGTATAATTACAGTTGTACATAAAATATTAGAAATAGAGAATTGCTAAGTTCTTCAACAGTTACCTCCCAGGCTGTGAATTCTTTGAGGTCAGGAACCATATCTATTCCCCTTATCACTGTTTACTTTATGCTTAGCCTAGTGTCTGCCATGTAAGTAAATACTTGTAGAATGAACAAATAAACCAATCAATGAGCATAGCATCTCTCTGCCTCCAGAGAGACTTTCATCTACATGGAATAAATTTAGTTGTAGTCCTTCACAAAGAATTACATCAATATTATTGTCTTCTATTCTTCATTTACTCAGTCATAAGAATTATTGAGTACCTACTATGCACCAGGCACTGTGCTAGATGCTGAGGATACAATGATAAAAAACCACAAACCAATAATGTCCCGGCTCTCATGGGACCTCACAGTACCTGTGTTTTTGCTATGCTCATTAAGCATTTCTACTCGTATTAAATTATGGTTGAAAAATGCTTCCACTCTTTCAATGTTTTGGGATTTAATTTTTTATGTTTGTAAATATATGGCCAGTTTCCATAGACTGCTACATTGGCAATGAAAACAAGTTTTATTCTATATTCTCCATGTATATAGCTCATTTTATATTATATAAAATATCTACCTTATGAATTAACATAATTCTTTTATATCTAAACATATTTTTTCCAACTTACCCTGTCATGGATGGAGGGAAGTGAAGTGTCCTAAAAGTAGTATATTTCTATTTTTCCTTCTATTTATATAATACCTGCTTTTGGACTGATGAAACTCCTTTTATTCAATGCATAACTATTCCAGCTCATTATAATTTTGTAATCTGGAAGTTTTAGCACTATAAAGCATCCTTGTCTCATTTAATGTATTTTGACTTGAATTCATTCTATACTGATATTAACATTATGACCTTTACTTTCTGTTCATAGTTACCTTTGTTCACAACTTTATATATGATCGCTTTGAATCATTTGTTTTAAGTGAGCCTGTATACAGGATAGAGTGAGATTTGCTTTCTGCTATGATATGACATATATATGGCCTCATTTTCCTCACAGTTTTATTTTAAACTGACAGTTTGCATCAGAAGCCAAGATGGAATTAGACAAGCAAAAGGTTTTGGGGGCTAATGACTGACAGATAATGAAGAGAAGGAGCAAGTGTAGGCAGGAAAAGCCTTCAGACCATGGTATGGGTCTGAAACTTAAGAAGAGGGAGGGGAAGGAAACGGGGAAGGAAAGGACAGTTGGGTAGGAAGATCCTCTGACTGCAGTGCAGCTCTGAAAAAGTCATGGCCAACCTTACAGGGAGCTCCAGAACAAAGACTGTGCATTAGAGAAGTCTCACATTGGGCAGAGATGTGGCCTTAATATCCCTGCCCTGCTAAGCACTGGTGGAGTTGCAGGAGAGAACATGTCCTTGTCGTCAACGCTGCAGTACAACCTGAAAGTATGTAGGTGACTAAATGCAGGCCTGTAGCTAACTGCATGCCGCCTGCCACTCTCACTCTTGGAGAAGTATTTGAGTGAAAAATTGCCATGGCTACCACACACATTTTATAATATTTTTATTCATGTATAATTTACATTCAGAAATGCACAGATCTTTAGTGTGTACAGTGTAACAAGTTTTGACAAATTAATAAATCCATTTATCCCATCTCAAACAAGGTACCAAACATTTCTTTCACACGAAAAATTCCCTGTGGCCCTTGGATCAAATCAAAACTCCTTTCCTCTGCACACTGGCTTCTCCTCCCCTCCTACAAACTGAGGCAACCATTGTTCTTATTTTTATTACCATAGTTTATTTTGTCTGCTTTGAACTTCATATAAATGGAATCATAGCACATGTTCTGTTTTGTTTCTGGCTTCTCTTATGTAACATAATGTTTTTAATATGCATGCATGTTGCATGATCAGTAGTTTAAAATTGTTTTTTATTCCATTATGTAAATACACCGTCACTCGTTTATACATATTACTTTTATGGACATTTGGGTTGCTTCCAGTTGTTGACTATTATAAAGTTACCATGAACATTTATTTATTCATTTTTTTTTTTTTTTTTTTGAGACGGAGTCTCGCTCTGTCGCCAGGCTGGAGTGCAGGGGCGCGACCTCGGCTCACTGCAACCTCCACCTCCCAGATTCAAGCTATTTTCCTGCCTCAGCCTCCTGAGTAGCTGGGACTACAGACGCACGCCACCACACCCAGCTAATTTTTTGTATTTTTAGTAGAGACGGGGTTTCACCATGTTGGCCAGGATGGTCTCTATCTCTTGACATCATGATCCGCCCGCCTCGGCCTCCCAAAGTGCTGGGATTACAGGCATGAACCACCGCGCCCAGCTACCATGAACATTTTTTATCCTTCTTTTGGGTAGACATGTATTTTCGTTAATCTTTGGTAAATATCTAGTTTGGAATTACTGAATCATATTGCAAGTGTATGTGAAATTTATGAGAAAATGACAATTTTCCAAATCATTTGTTCCAGGGGTTCCCAACTCCTGGGCCACAGACTGGTACCCAGTTGTACTGGCACTGGACTGTTAGGAACCTGGCCAGATAGCTGGAGGTGAGTGGCAGGCAAGCCACCATTACTGCCTGAGCTCCTCCTCCTGTCAGATCAGCGGCATCATTAGATTCTTATAGGAGTGCAAATCCTATTGTGAACTGTGCATGTGAGGGATCTAGGTTTTGGGCTCCTAATGCCTGATGATCTGAGGTGGAACGGTTTCATTCCAAAACCATCTCTCCACAACCCCCAGCCCCATCCATGGAAAAATTGTCATCCACGAAACCAGTTCCTGGTGCCAAAAAGGTTGGAGACTGCTGATTTGTACCGTTTTTCACAAACAACAGGCTATCAAACACAGGTTGTGTTTGGTTGGCATTTAATCTAATCTGTATATCAATTTGGGGTAAACCATTTTAACAACATTGAGTCTTCCAGTCAATGAACATCATACCTCTCTCCATTTATTTAGGACTTTTGAATTTCTCTCTCAGAAACGTTTTGTTAACAGTGTAGGGAACATGTAATCACTTGTTAAATACACTCTGAATTGTTTTATATTTTTATACTATTGTAAATATTATTGCTTTTAAATTTTCATTGCTCAATTATTCATTGCTATTATATAGAAATAAAGTTAACTTTTGCACATTGACCTTTTAGTCTGTGAACTTCCTAAAAGCATCGATTACTTCTGGCTGTTTGTTTGTAGATTCCTTTGTGTTTTATATGTCCATCATCATGTTGTCTTCCAAAGATAAAAATTTATTCCTTTCCAAACTTTATGTATTTACATGTAATTTCTTTTCCTTACTTTACCTCCCTGGCTAGGACGTCTACTATCACGGAAGTGGTGAGAGCAGACATTTTTGCTTTCTTTCTGATCTTTAGGAGAAGCTCTTCAATATTTTAACATTAAATGTTCTCTTCATTATGGATCACACTTTCTTCCTTCATTAAATGCCTTATTTTAAAAATTCAATTCCAACATTGAGTATAAGATATCAGTGGTGGTTTGTTTTATTTCTCAAACAGTACAAGCTCTTTCCTTATTTGGCTGTTGGAAGAAAGGCTGTTTATTCTGATTCTTTCTAGAGTTTGAGTTGAGCTTAGGCTGGCACACAGTTTAAGTACCCTCAGAACGGGAGCTAAAATGGCTCTCTGCTTAGCCATAAAGAATTCATGTCAGCCTGCGGCAGTGCCATGTGCCTGTAGTCCCAGCTACTTGGAGACTGTGGCAGGGGGACTGCTTGAGCCCAGTAGTTTGAGGCTGCAGTGCCTTATGATAATCACACCTGTGAATAGGCAGCGCACTCCAGCCTGAGCAACATAGCAAGACCGTGTTGCTAAAAAAAAAAAAAAAATTCACCCTTGTAGTCAGTCCATCAAGCTTTCCTTAAATCCAAGACCCTCTGTTAATTCCATAGGAAAGTATAATTTTTGTTTTGTCTCAGAGATTCTTGTTAGCACAAACATAAAGGTCTTTTGTAGTCTTGTATACCCTAACCCATTAACATTTCATTTTATTGTTTTTCTTCCATTTGTGGGTATCTGTTGTGTGTTTAAATCTTCATACTTGTGAGAGCTCAATTTTGTTCTAGTGATAGTCTTTGTTTTTCCTTGCTTTCCTCATTGTCTATTGTTACCTGTGCTTCTTTCAATTTATTTCCATTTTTCTGATGATTTTGCTTTTGTCTTTTGCATCTTTCCTAAGATCCACTATCTCAGGTTTCATCTCCTCCTCCTTTTGTCTTGTCGTATCTTTCCTATATTCTTTTATACTTGATCCATTTCTTTTTTATAGTCATCCTTTATAAAAATTATTGTTTTACAAAAAAATTGTAAGTGTTTATCACATTTTTTATCTTCTTTATGGCCACCTTTGTGTAGTCTGTTGGTAAATCTTGTTGCTCTCTTCCACATGTTTATCTTACAGTATCTATGTATTGAGGCCGTGCCAATATCCTTTATTACTTGTAATTCAATGAGTTAAATTTCCCAGACCAGCTATTTGCAGGAAGATCTTGATTAGGAGGGAGAGGCCAAGATAATCTTCCAAGCTTTATAACTCAAAGATTCCCTCTTCTACAAATATAGCACACCATTGTTTGTGATGCTTTGTTTAGCCCCAAATCAGGTTCAGCAGGGTTTCTGCTGCCAGTTTTGCTTACTTAATTTTTTACACCCTTGAAAATAAGCAAATTAACTTTTTTTCTTTAGAAAAAGCAATTTTTGCTGCTTTTGAGATCCGCTATTATTGAACAGTCTTGCCACTTTTTTCATTCTCTACTATGCAAATTTTCAGGTCTCATCTGCTCTTGGTAGCTCATAGATGTTCGTTAAATTTGCTTATATATTGTTTGTAGGTTTTTTTTTTTTTTTCCAAAGTCATTTTTCTCATTACTTTTGTATGATTTCCAGAAGGGGGAAAAATCCCCACTTACACAGCCATGTTCATATCAGAAGTCACCTAAACATGTTTTGGCAGAAATCTAAATTCTAACTCATGTCTCATAAGACAGTGTTATATCTAGTCTCTTGAATAACATGAAATGTAATTGTAAATGCAGTAGTCAAGGATTGAAAATGCTAAGTTTGCTAATTTTTCTTATCAAAGAACACATACAGAGTATTTCCCAGTAGTTCCTACTAAAAGAAATTCTATCAACTGCAATTGCTAGAGCTATTCAGCTGATTATCAAAATACTTTAATTCGTCATCTAAAAAGTGATTGCTTAATAAAAGTAAGCATTCTAAAACTCCAGAAATAGGCAGAGTGAACTGTAGGGTAGCCTCCAGCTTTTCTTAGTGCACTAAGTCATGCAAGTATACCTAGTAGAGTTACATGAGCTATGAGGGGTTATAAGTGCAAGGATATATTTCCCTGTGAAATTAGAGCAGGCATTGAAGTTGAAGGATGGCTCCTAGTGAGTTTTCTTTGGGGAACACTAAGTAATCAGCAGTACAAAGGTCACAGAAGTATCTTATGAAGCCAACCAACCACCTATGGCTTTCTGTGGCTGTGGAACTGATCAAGTCCAATGAAGACTGAGAGCATGGGGACATGACCAAAAAGAGAGAGGAAAAACAAAGGAGAAACACACAGGGCAATAAACAGCCATTTTTATATGGACATCATATTTTATAACATTATTTATTTTTAATATATCCTGAAAATGCAGAATGGTTAAGAATAATGAGGAATCTTGCCTTCAGCCGCTTCCTCTATTTTATCCGACTCCATATAGGGTATTGCTCCCCAACTTTTTCCCCTCACATGAAGAAAATGATAATTGTGTCACTCTAAAGTAGACTGGAGAGGATTAGGGGTATTAGTGGGGAAAAATGATTACCTTTCTTTACATAATTATAAGAAAAACAAAATACAACTACTAGGGAAGATATTAAGTATAGAATTTGTATAAAATTTCAAAATAAAGTATTTTTGAAATTTTAACGGGACATTCGAGCTTGCTTTTCTGACCATAATACTTTAATAGTGGGTTTTGTGTGTGAAATGGCTACATACACTTCTTGGTTAAACTTAGGATTAAAAGAATAACAGGCAAAGTGTTTGTGAGAGTGCCTAGCAAATGGTAAATGCTATTTAACTGCATATAAAATTTTGTGGAAAATTTTAAAGTCTTCTTTTAGAGTCATTCAAAGTTCACAGGAGTTGAAATGTCCTCCAGGTTCATCCATATGGTGGCAAATGACAGAATTTCCTTTTTTTTAAAAGGCTTAATAGTATTCCATTGTGTATATGTACCACCTTTTCTTTATCCATTCATCTGCTGATGGACACATAGGTTGGTTCCATATTGTGAATACTGCTGCAATAAACATGGGAGTACAAAGATCTCTTCAACATACTTATTCCATTTCCTTCGGATATATGCCCAGTAGTAAGACTGTTGAATCATATGGTAGTTCTATTTTTGATTTTTTGAGTAGTCTCTATACTATTTTCTATAATGACTGTACTAATCTACATTCCCACCAACAATGTACAAGGATTCCCTTTTCTCCACATCCTTGCTAAGATTTGTTATCTTTCGTCTTTTTTTATAATAGCCATTCTAACAGATGTGAGATGACAGTCACTGTGGTTTTGATTTGCATTTCCCTAATGATTAGCGATGTTGAGGATTTTTTTCAAATACCTATTGGTTATTTATATGTCTTTCTTTGAGAAATGTCTATTCAGGTCCTTTGTCCATTTTTTAATCGTTTTGTTTTTGTTTTTGTTTTTGCTATTACTTTTGGATATTAACCCCTTACGGTACGTATGGTTTACAAATTATTTTCTCCCATTCTGTAGGTTGTGTCTTCATTCTATTGATGGTTTCCTTTGTTGTGTTCATGGTAATCACCATGGGTTTTCTCATAGACTACCTCCCTAGTACATTTAAAATGCAAGTTCATTGGCTGGGCACGGTAGCTCATACCTGTAATCCCAGCACGTTGGGAGGCTGAGGGGGGTGGATGAAGAAGTCAAGAGATCAAGACCACCCTGGCCAACATGGTAAAACCTCGTCTCTACTAAAAATACAAAAATTAGCTGGGCATGGTGGCACACACTTGTAGTCCCAGCTACTCGGCAGGCTGAGGCAGGAGAATTGCTTGAACCCGGGAGGCAGAGGTTGCAGTGAGCCAAGATTGTGCCACTGCACTCCAGCCTGGTGACAGAGTGAGACTCCATCTCAAGAAAAAAAAAATATATATATATATATATATGCAAGTTCAATATATGTGTTCATGTGTGTGCATCCGCATGTGTGTGTGTGTGTTCCCCAAACCCCAAATACAGCAAAGCAAAGAGAAAACAGGGCAGCTTTTAAAAACGAACCTGTTTCAACAGAGCTGAAAGGATTATTAACAGATTTAGATTTAGCAGTTTCCTCAAACCAAAGGATGTTTTATATTTATTCTTGCATTCTAAAAAATTTATGACACATAACAATATAAAAGTCCTTAAAATTTATTGAAAGTGTAAGTAATATTTTTAAAACATATACTCATGTAACCAAATTCAGGCCAGAAGATAGTCTGAGAATGGAAATTTACATTCCAAACTCACACTGAAATAGAGATGCAAAAATCCTAAACAAAATATTAACAAATAATATGACTGATCTCAGAAACAGTATTGAGTAAAAGAAGGAAGACACAAAAACACAGACATGTACAATTCCATTCACGTAAAATTCAAAGTCAGACAAAACTGTATATTTTTTAAGAAAGAATACATGGGTGGGAAAGCTATAAAGAAAAGTAAGAAAAGTATTATAAAAGTTGAAATAAAACTAACCTTGAAGTTGAGGACTTGTGATTAAAGAGGTGTTCATGGAGGATTTCTTGGATGCAAAAGCTGTCTTCTATCTTTGAGGTCTGTGGTCTCATAACGTAAGAAATAGGTGGGGGGACTCTTCCTTATTTTTTCTAATCTCAGGAACAGTTTGTGTAGACTTGAATTATTATTTTTTTGAATGTCTAGTAGAACCAACCATTGAACCCATCTGGGCCTGACTTTTCCTATATGGAAAAATTTTAGACTACTGGTTCATTTAATGATTACAGGATTATCGTTATAGTATTCACATAACACAATACTGTTAAATTATATTTTTAAATGAGTTTTCCATTTTATCTAAACTTTCAATAATATTGGCAGAAAATCATTCATAATATTCTGTTATCTTTTTAATTTTTATAGCACCTATAGTGATTTCCTTTATAATTACGATATCCGTTAGTTGTAATTGCATTATTTCCATCAGTCTCACTACAGGTATGTCAGCTCTATTAGTATTTTCAACAAACCAACTTTTGGATTTGCAGATACTCTCTTTTATTCTGTTTTTTTTTTTTTTTCATTCATTTCTGTTTTAAGTTATACTTTCCTTCTTTCTTTTGATGTTCTACTTGATGTCATTTTCCTAACTTCTTTAGATGGGTGCATAGCTACATAATGTACAGGCTTCCTTCTTTTCTAGCATAAGCATTTATGAATGTAATCTCCCTCTACATGCTGCTTTAAGTGCATTGCACAAGTTTTGACATGTAGTATGGTTTAATCATTGACTTAAAAATATTTTCTAATTTCATTATGTCTTACTTGACATCTAGATTACTTAGAAGTGTATCTCTTCACCTGTAATCCCAGCACTTTGGGAGGCTGAGGCTGGCAGATCACTTGAGGTCAGGAGTTCGAGACCAGCGTGGCCTACATGGTGAAACCCCATCTCTACTAAAAATACAAAAATTAGCTGGGTGTGGTGGCACATGCCTGTAATCCCAGCTCCTTGGGAGGATGATGCAGGAGGATCACTTGAACCCAGGAGGCAGAGGTTGCAGTGAGCCAAGACTGTGCCACTGGACAGGTGATAGAGTGAGATTCCATCTCAAAAAATAAAAAATAAATAAGTGTATCTCTTAATTTCTGATATATAGATAGTTTCCTGTTATCCTTTTGTTTTTCATTTCTAGTCTAATTGTGTTGTGGCAAAAGAATATACTCATATGGTTTCAGTCATTTGAAATTTTATTGCATATGCTTATAGTCCAGGGCACAGTTTCTACAAATGTTCCATGGATGCTTTAAAAGAATAGAGGTTCTATGGCTGCTAAGTATATTGGTCATTCAGTATATTGTTAAAGCTGCCTTTAAGGTTTTTCTTTTTATTATTGATGTTTTGCATATTCACTATGATGTATCTCAATGTAGTTTTTTTATTTTATACTGCTTGGGATTCACTGAACTTCTTAAATCTGTACTTTACTGTCTTATTAGTTCCAGATAATTATCCATGTTTTCTCTTTCTCTAGTTTCCTAAGTGCATTCTATATGTGTCCTCATCTATAAAATGAAAATAATAACAGTACTCATCCCACATGTAAGTACTTGTTGATAAAATATAAAATGCTAAATACACAGTACTCAATGATTGACAGCTATTGTCATTACAGCACTTAAAATGAATTTTCCCCAACTTTCCTTAATGTCATAAAGTTTTAGAAATATGCAGATAAATTCAGAGATAAGCAGAAATTACATAATCACTAGCTAGGCAAAGTGGAAAATTGAAGCACTTTCCATTAGAAATCAGTAGAGCAAAGTGGTTATCATCATGGCCCTAAAACCAAAAAGGGCCAGGTTAAACTCTCTTTACAACCTGGAGGAAGCTACTTAACTTCTTCAAGCCCTAGAATCTTCATTTGTTAAATGACAATAGTTATCATACCTGACAGCTCGTTCTAAATTTTAAATGAAATTCTATAATGCATTTAATATTTCAATAAAAGGCAAAGAGGTAACTATTACAAAAGAAAGAGCATTATAATGATACCCAATTTTAATATTCTAAACTCTCTATGAGGGGAAAGAACTATTTTAGAACTTTCTTGAGATGAGTGTTTACCAAATAAATTTGCTAAGGTATATTTGCAGTATTCACTCAGCATTTTTAACCCTGTTACATGTCAGGCACTGATAGGTGCCAGAGGTATAAAGATCAATGCTCCTGAATAATTCACAGTAGATGATCCAGATATTTAACCAAATAAGCACAATACAATGTGAGCAATGAGATGGTAGAGAACTATACAAAAGGCTATGAGAACACAGATTTCACAGAAAAGACATTTAATATAAGCAGAGATGTTCCAGCCAATGGGAAGGGGAGGTTAAGGTGTATAACATGGGAACATCTGCTATACAGGCTGAGCATCTCTAATCTGAAAATTCAAAACCCAAAATCCTCCAAAATCCAAAACTTTTTGAGTACTGATGTGATGCCACAAATGGAAAATTCCACATCTGACTTCATATGATAGGTCACAGTCAAAATGTAGGTGCACAACACGTAGTCTATTCAGTGCTCCCAAAGGAAAAATAAATTACCTTCAGGCTATGTGTATAAGGTATACATGAAACATAAATGAATTTTGTTTAGACTTGGGTTCCAACTCTAAGAGTATCTCATTATACATGTACAAATATTCCAAAATCCAAACATATCTGAAATCTGAAACTTTTAGTCCCAAACATTTTAGATAAGGGGTATTCAACCTGTATTTGTGAAACAGCTGTAACAAAGGGTATGTACTACGGAGTAGTGACAGATGCCACTTGAAGATTTGGGGCCATACTTGCAGGTCTAAATGTGCTATGTTGAGGGGTTTGGACTGTTACTACATAGATACTGGGAAGCTTCTGAAATGTTCTATGGCCCCAAAACAATGACAGGATCACATTTCTACTTTTTGGAGAATAATTGGCAATAGTAAACAAGATGGACTGACTACAGTGAAAAACGAAGGCCAGCCAATTAGAGCATTATTATGATAATCAAAATAAAGAAAAGATAAAAAATAGTCATCAAATGTTTTCAATGCATTGAGAGAATGCTCTTCCAACTTAGAATAACTGCTTCCCAGATTTGCTATAGCCTCCTAAATGCGAAAATTACATTATTATTTACATAGAATAAATATGCATTAGATTCCTTTGAGATATTTTACAGAAAAATAAATTAATTTCCTTTTGAAAATTACATGCAAAAAAATTCATTCTATTATAACCTATCATTCATTTTATTATAAGGGAATTATAAAAGTTATAGAAAAAATATCCATCTTCCCTTTTTAGAAAAGAACACTAGTCCTTTTCGTTCCCCTGCCACAGAGGAGGCATTGGAAACAATGATCAGCTCAGATTAAAACCCTATTGTACTAAAAAACTCAGAATCCTGACTTAACTAGTCTAAGGAGATACCAGTAAGGCTTATTAGAAAAGGGAGCCTTGGTATAAAAGCATAAAGAATTGAGTTCTAACCCCCTCCACTCTTCACCCTATCCTGTTGCCCAAACACCCTTAGTTAAGGAGTGATCAGCTCTTTGATCTCTTCTCTTTTAAAATAACCAAATAGCTCTTGTTTTGACTCCATGGCTAAACTCCATCCTTGCAACAGGAGTTTTATTTCTACATTGGTAGTTGAGTTTCTAACAAAAAAGACAATTTAATGTATCTTATATTTTGTAATATGTTCTAAAGACTAAATTTAAATAATTTCATGGCTATCCTGACTTCTTTCCATAGTAAAATTTTCCTTTTGTAAGAGGCGGCCTGTGTACACAGGCAGAGTAAATTAACTCCTGCCTCAAAGTTGCTGAGAAAATGAATTGCTTAAGAAGATTAGAGTCATTTTCTTTACTTAGAGGTATTCTTGACAACCCACACTGAAATTACACAAGATTAACTCCATTAACACCATTTCCCATTCTTTAAACTAGTAGCTTTTTAGAAAGCAGCATTTAGACTGAATAGTTCAAAGCATATTTTAAGAGGAGATCTCAAGATGCTTAGAAATGCTAAATAAGTATCACTTAAGGATTTAGAATGGAGTGCTGAGAGGTCAAGTAACATACTGGTCATACAGTGAGCTGTAAGTGAAATGAAAAGATGCTGCTTGATTTTCTCTTTGCCATTTAGTCTGCATATTCCATTTGCAAGTGGCATTTCAAATCAAATGAAAACTTAAGGAATATAACACTGTTAATCCCTCAAACACATGGATATTATTTATTTTTGTCTTTCCCATAGCATTTTATAGAGTACCTTTCACTTATTCAAATATTTGTTGGTTATTATGCCATATATTTGACATTATTTTGTGGCCTATTAAATACATATAAATCAGAGGGCTTAGAAAAACAGATTAAAACAGTACTATAAGACAGAATCTTTCTGAAATTAGAAAGCAAAATCTATTAACACAGGCCCAAAACTTTAAACTAGTTATCCTAGCTGCCATTGGTGCCATTAAAATGTACAATGCATAAAAATCTCTCTCTCTCAAAATGTTGTCATGAGCCACCAAAACCATTCTGAACAAATGCAATCATAACCCGTTAATTCCCTTAAAATTTCCCTCTTTGATCTTTAAGTAGTCTTCAGTGTTTTTAACTGCAAAATAATACACTATATACTCATGTTTGAAATTCAAACATCAAAAGTAAATGGAAGAAAAAAGTCCTATTTTCCTACCTCCCCATATCTTCCTCCAACCTCTTTTCCTACTCTTACATTAATGTAAAAAAACTTTGCATTAAATTATATAGAGTTTCATTTTCTTTCTGTTCTCTTAAAGATTGCTCCCAGATAGAAAATGTTAAGGAACATTGACCTAGACAGCTCTTAAAGATTCCAATTTGAATGAACTACTGAATCCCCAGATTTAGAAATAGTTGTTTCTACTACTACAAAAAAAACCTCTAAAAATATGAATTGTAATTACTTTATGCTAAGACTAAGTCAGATCAGACCTCAATGAAAAGTCACTAACCATTTTATTATAAAAATTTTATCAGGGAGCATAGTAAAGTAATACTAGCTATAATAATACTAGCTGAAATTTACTGAGAATTTGCTAGGCACCAGACACTGTTCTTAGTGTTTCATACGATTTTCTAAAATCAAATCTCTATCAGTAAAATCTTAAGATATAGCATGTGATCATCAATGCCTCTGCTCATAATGTCTTAAATGTGTACATATTTCATAATTTTGTTTGATGCAACACTATCCTGGACTGAAAAATGATAACTAACAGTACTTCAAGTCTGAGAATTCTACAACAGAGTCAGTGGGTTACTAAAGTCACATATTAAAGCAGTTGTAGAGCCCATCTCTGATTTCAGGGATTCTCAACTGTACCAGTATATTTCCCATACTCTAATCATTCAGGTATTGGTATCATAATTACTGCTGTGTCTATACTATTATTTATTTAATACCTTTAAATTGATTCTACCTCTTTAAAATTAAATTGGGACATGGATGAAGCTGGAAACCATCATTCTCAGCAAACTATCGCAAGGACAAAAAAACAAACACTGCATGTTCTCACTCATAAGTAGGAACTAAACAATGAGAACACTTGGACACAGGAAGGAGAACATCACACACCGGGGCCTATGGTGGGGTGGGGGAGGGGGGAGGGATAGCATCAGGAGATATATCTAATGTAAGTGATGAGTTAATGGGTGCAGCACACCAACATGGCACAAGTATACATATGTAACAAACCTGCACATTGTGCACATGTACCCTAGAACTTAAAGTATAATAATAATAAAAAAAGAAATGAAATCACACATCTAAAAATAAAATAAAATAAATACAAAAATAAATAAAATTAAATTTAGTTTTAAAGGAAACATAATACCATCACATAAACAGGAAGCCAGAACTGATTGCCATAAATAAAAGGGAAAATAAATTCAATAAAACAATGCAATCCTATTAAATTCTAGCTACATATTATATTGTTGCCTGCTGATGTTTCTGAGCCTGAAGCCTGCATAGCTGGCTAAAAAGGTAAATTAGCAAATGTTGATATATGTAAATAGTATCAAGCAGCTTTCTCCTTCCTTAAACAGAATGATTGATGCAAAGACTGAAAATGAATTGCGAAAGAACAAGTTTCTCACTATGCTTTTTCAATGATATTTGTGCCAGGTACCATCTAAAACACCTCCTATGATCTACAATGATTTTACATATTATTACGATACAAATCCCAAAATATTTTGGGAAAACTCCAAAATGATTTGGGGATTTCCTGAAGGGATCCCTTTTACTTTATATTTTGGTCTCAGAATCTCAAAAGGTATCTTGTCTCTGCCAAGACATGGCCCAATATGCCTATTAAATCAATGGCAAGTAATATCAAGTTGGTAGAAATGGAAGTTATATTTTAATTTTTAGTTTGTTTTTTTATGAGATGGAGTCTTGCTCTGTCACCCAGGCTGGGCAATCTCGGTTCACTGTAACCTCCGCCTCCCAGGTTCAAGCAATTCTCCAGCCTCAGCCTCCCAAGTAGCCTAGCTAATTTTTGTATTTTTAGTAGAGACAGGGTTTCAGCATCTTGGCCAGGATGGTCTTGAACTCCTGACCTTGTGATCCACTCATCTTGGCCTTACAGGCGTGAGCCACCACGCCCAGCCTAAATGGAAGTTATTATCCAAAAACTTGTTCTCAGAAGGCAAATGTTAGGTAGATGAAAACAGTACTGATTTAGGAAGTATAATCACGCTCACCCCACACACTATTTTGTTTGACCTTGATTAGGTTAGTAAACTATTCAGGTATGTTTCCAATCTGCAAAATAAGTGAAGATAATACCTCCACACAGGGTGGGAATATGGATTAAAATGTGAGATACTGACATAATAGATACTCAGAAAATGTTAGTTAAATCAAAAGTTACATGACTTTCAGTTTTTTACAACTCACAAAAAAATCAAGGTGTTTTAATCTTAATATTAATAAAAAGACCTCAATTTGTTTCACCTAACCGACTCCCAGGCACTACTGCTAGCTCAAACAACCTTGGCAATTAAAACTAATTCAAAAATAACAAAGCTGGAGGCATCACACTACCTGATGTCAAACTATTCTACAAGGCTATGGTAACCAAAATAGCATGGTACTGGTACAAAAACAGACACATAGACCAATGGATCAGGTTAGAAAACCCAGAAATAAAGCCACACACCTACAGCTACCTGGTTTTTGTTAAAGTCAACAATAACAAGCAATGGGGAAAGGACTCCCTATTTAATAAATGGTGCTGGGATAACTGGTTAACCACATCCTGAGGATTGAAACTGGACCCCTTCCTTTTACCATATACAAAAATCAACTCAAGATGGGTTAACAACTCAAATGTAAAACCTAAAACTATAAAAACCCTAGAAGAAAACCTAGGAAATACCATTCTGGACATAAGACCTAACAAAGATATCATTACAAAGACTCCAAAAGCAATTGGAACAAAGCCAATAATTGACAAGTGACATGCTGGCTCAAGTCTGTAATCCTAGCACTTTGGGAGGCCGAGGTGGGTAGATCACGTGAGGTCAAGAGTTTGAGACCAACCTGGTCAACATGGTGAAACCCCGTCTCTAATAAAAATACAAAAATTAACCAGGTATGGTGGCGGCCACCTGTAACCCCAGCTACTCGAGAGTCTGGGGCAGGAGAAAGGCTTGAACCTGCGAGGCAGAGGTTGCAATGAGCAACTGCACTCCAACCTGGGTGACAGAAGGAAACTCCATCTAAAAAAAAAAAAAAAAAAAAATTGACAAGTGGGACCTAATCAAACTACATAGCTTCTGCACAGCCAAAGAAACTACCAACAGAGTAAACTGACAGTCTACAGAATGGGAGAGAATATTTTCAAAGTATGCATGAACAAAGGTCTGATATCCAGAATCTATAAAGAACTTAACAAGCAAAAAATAGCCCATTAAAAAAAGAAGAAAGGACATGAACAGATACTTCTCAAAAGAAGATATCCATGGGCCAAAAGCATATGAAAAAATGCTGAACATCACTAATCATTAGGGGAATGCAAATCAAAACCACAAGGAGATACCATCTCACACCAGTCAGAATGGCTGTTATTAAAAAGTCAAAAAATAACAGATGTTGGGGAGGCTGCAGAGAAAAGGGAATGCTATACACTGCTGGTGGGCATATAAATTAGTTCAGCCTCTGTGTAAAGCAGTTAGAAGATTTCTCAAAGAACTTAAAGCAGAACTACCATTTGACCCAGCAATTCCATTATTGGTTATATACCCAAAGGAATATAAATTGCTTTACCATAAAGTCCATGCACACATGTGTTCATTACAGCAATACTGACAATAGCAAAGACATGGAACCAACCTAGATGCCCATCAACAGTGGACTAGATAAAGAAAATATAGTACATATATATCAGACAATACTACACAGTCATACAAAAGAACAAAATTATGTCTTTACAGCAACATGGATGTAGCTGGAGGCCACTATTCTAAGCAAATTAACGCAGGAACAGAAAACCAAATACCAAAGGTTCTTACTTCTAAGTGGGAGCTGAACTTTGAGTACACGTGGACTCTAAGAAGGGAACAACAGGCACCAGGGCCTACTTGAGGGTGGATGGTGGGAGAAAGATGAGGATAGAAAAACAATGTATCAGGTATTACGCTCATTATCTGGGTGATGAAATAATTTGTATGCTGAACCCCCACAAAATGCAATTTACCCATGTAACAAACCTGCATATGTACCCCCAAACCTAAAATAAAAGTTGGAAGAAACAATAAAAATGAAGCAAAACTTTGGAAATGGGGTTATAGAAGGTCAGCAAAAGGTGGGTTTGAGATGTTTGGGTAGGTTAAGTGGGTATTTTGAAGATATGGCTTCTCCTTTGGCATGTTTAATAGTGATGCTTAAAGGACATCTTTGCAGTTTAACATGACACTTCACAAATAAATTATCTCCTAATAATGATGTGAAGAAAAAAAAAACCTAATCCAAAGATCATGCCTATGAAGGTCTGAAATGCCCCAGTAAAACTGCAAAAACCTAAGTGACTAGTGATCAGCTGGTCCAAAGCATACTATTAATAATAAAAGTCCTTAAACAAAAAAAAATTTAACATGGCAAGTCTTATTGGCATATAAAATAATATTCCATATGAATGATATCTCAATACATTTTATGGTGATGAAATAAACTTAGTGATCCTTTATACACAGCTGAAATATTTACTAAATAAATAAATACGTCTAAAATTACAGTGCCATCTGCAGGCAAAGAACGTAGTATCAATGATGCATTTCCATGCTTTCACATTTTCTGACTGCTGTTCAAAACTTTTAAAAACTAGGATTTAATAATGTATATAACTCATTTTATGATTGCATTTATAGGACATAATTTATCATATAAAATAAAACATTTTTTCTAAATTTTTTTACTACTTAATAGAGCATCACTTCATTCTCAATATAATATTAAAATGATGGCAGTAATCCAAAGAAAATCAATGCTACTACAATATCCAATTTTTGTGTGTTGAGAATTATTTATTGCCAAAACATATAACAAAAAAAACTTTTTAGTATTAAAAAAAATCCAAATACCCCATCATCTTAACAGGAAGGCATTTTTATTTATTTGTTTTTCTCTTCCAAACTTGCATCTGCAGACATTTATTTAACAATAACTAAATGCCAGGCACTTTTTAAAGCTGCTTTACTTATATTAACTTAGAAAATTCTCACAGTAAGCCTATGAGGTAGGCAATGTTAACATGCCCATTTTACAGATGTTGAAACTGAAGCACATGAGTTTAAATAACTTTCCCAAGGCTGTAGTGCTATACGTGGCAGTGCCAGGGTTCAAACTGGGTAAGTTTGCCTCCAATATCTGTGTTTTTCATCACTATGCTAACATGTCTCTTATTTGTGAAAGATGAATTCAGAGAATTATTGCAGTTGCAATATATGTGTTCTACTTTTGGGGACAACATTTTCTCATGAAACTAAATTGTTCATTGCTTTTTTAAATAACTACATATTTTACCATCAAGTTGATACATATCATTTCACTTACTTTAGTTATGTAATGATGGACTGTGAAAACTGTTTTTAATGTCTTTATTTGTATATAAAAATATTGCAATAAGCGAATTTTGCATTGCATATAGCTTCTCTTCCTTCTTTTGGATTTTATTTCCTTATGCTAACATTTCCCAAAATGGTTAAACTGGCTTAAGTATATAAAGTATCACATTACTGATATATAATGCTCCATACTGCTGTTTTAATTTCATCATGATATCTTACCAACAATGAAAGAAATGCTCAGATATTCCCAAATCAATACATGCCTACATGCCAGTCATTCCTCCCCCACCCTACCCCTGTATTTAACTGATATAAAATGGTTAAGGATGATTTATAATGTGGGATAGCTAAATCAACAAAAATTAAAATTTTCAAATGGGCACAATGTTTTATTCCTCCAGCAACAGAAAATGTGGAGATAATCCTATTATTTGGCATTGTCTTGATTCTATCAGTAACCCACACACAAAAAAAATCAACAACATACTCAAAGTCACCAGTAAGTGTCAGAGCCAGAATCTAAGCATAAATCTGCCTGACTCTAACACCTGTTTTAGATAATATGAAAAAAAATTACAAATGGTCAAGAGGATCAGCATATGCCAAGATATAAAAATTGGATGAGAAATTTTATTTCAGTCTTCATCAAAGATTATGTCTCACAAAGAGGTAATAACTACTCTGGGGTACCTATCACATACAGAGGGATGATAGTTCCCTTGTATATTGTTCTGATCAATAATTTCAAAAATAGGAAAGGAGGACAATAATAATTAGCAAAATGCTTCATCTGTGTTTCTCTCCAACATTTGCTTCACTGCAACCTAGTTTCACCAAGGTTCTAAGCAAGGAGCTGGAGGATATGAACATTCACAACTTTTTTTCTTAAATGTTTTCTTGCAGTATTATATATATTCCTAATGGTTTCAAAAGATTGTAACTTTATGACACAGAATAAAGGTCACTGAAACATATAATAGAAAAAAAAACCCCGGCTTTGGGGTCACATGGACCTTAAATTTAGACCCTGACACTTACATGTCCTCTATAAAATTATAGTATCAAATCCTAACTTCTCAGGATGCTGTGAAAATTAAAAGAGATAACAATTATGAAGCTCCTAACACATGGGAGGTGCTTAAGACATTTTAGTTCCCTTTCCTTCAAAGAGTGACACATATACGGTTATACCAAGCGTATCAGTTTAAAACGTCATGCTTCATTATTTCCTTCAGACAAACGGTAGCATAGCATGAAGCATCAAGATCAAAAGAGATCAAAAGAGACAAAGCTGTTTCATCAATGTGGGAACCTTTCATTTTGACATCAATGTCATGATCTTCCATTAGTTGGTATGAGAGATTACGGGGATGTTTCAAAATCTGTCTATAGCATCCTGGTACATTCAGTTTCAGAGTAGGTACTTTAAACCTACATGTCTGTAGTCCATCTCTGCTAAGTATGTCATGGTACCACTGCCCTACCTTGTTCTTTGGATACTGAATATTGTATCCAAGTATTGGAAGAACCACCTGTGAAACAAAAGACGGAAAAAATATGAAAATAGCCTTCAAAAAGATACATGATCATATTTTTAACGTACTTTTATGACTGGGACCCGGATTTGTAAAAACAGTCTCAGAATATAAACATCACAATCAGCCTAAAACATACTTTAAATAATATGCTATGATATTTTTATGCTGCCAAAGAAAATAGCTAACTAAAATCAAGGACTCAAAATAACTAAGGTAACCAACTCAAATCAGATATTATTAGACAATTCACTATTCAAGAAGTTTAGGTACACTTAATTAGCTGATATCGACTTAATCTCTATAGAATAAAGCATGTACTGTCTGTAACATGAAGAGTAACCTCTACTGCTCAATCACATTACCAGTATCTTGGTGGGCAATCTTACATTTTCTTATTTCTTCCAAACAAGAAAGCAAACACATAGCAACACATTCAATATTTATTTTCTTAGCTGCTTGTGAGTAAACATTGCATTTTGTGGGGTATTCTTCCTTTGCTGGTGTCTTCTAGACAGTTTTCTTGAACAATACCAAAAGGTAGTCAAGAAAAGGAAGAAGGTAAAAAATTCAAATATACACAATATGAATGAATCTGAAATTCACTATGCTAAGTGAAAGATGCCAGACACAAAAGGTCATATACTGTAGTATTCCATTTATATGACATTATTTCAAAGGCAAAACCATAGTGACAGAAAACCGACCAGGGGTTGCCCAGGGTGAAGGATGGGAATGGGCACAGGAAAATTTGGAGAGGGGAGGAAACTGTTCTTTATGATTGATGTTTGTGGCGGACACACAGTCCTACATTTATCAAAAATATGTTGATCAAAGCCTAGACAATTATAAACTACGTGAATTTAATTGTATATAAATTATACCTTAATTTAAAAGTTGTTTAAAAAAAAAGAGGAGGGGAACTAGTCAACATTTTGCTTTTTGGGGACAACATCTACACTTAGGTCTAAGTGATACTAATTTTTAAGCAAATTTACCTGATGTATTGCATACATATTAGCTGATCCCTCCTCTTCAGTTACCAGGTGAACCTAGTTTTAAAAAACATGAAAATATGAACGATTTCCACATGTTCCAAATTTCCTCCACTTTCAATTTTCCCTAACTCTATTACATATAAATCAGTTCCTACGCTGGAATATACATAGACCCAAACAAGATCTTATCATAATTTGTTTCTGGAGGTGTAGAATACATAAAAATTAGAATGATTCTTCCTGCTTTAACCACTAATCACTGACGTTGGATAACATGGAGAAAGGTGGACTGCTGAAAACTTTGAGGCAATACTTTCACCTCAATCACCAGCAATCTTTTTCTAAATCACAAAGTTTTTCTTTGTTAGGCTGAATCAAAAATCCGCTTCTATAATATCAACCCACTGCCCACCCCCACTTATCTCTGTCCCCCGAAAATATAATACTCTCTACAGAACTGATGTTTCTCTGGCTGGATGTGGTAGCTCACATCTGCAATTCAGTGCTTTGGGAGGATTGCTTGAGGCCAAGAGTTTGAGACCAGCATGGAAAACATAGGGAGAGCCTGTCTCTATTTAAAGAAATTTTTTTTAATTAGCCAGGTGTGGTGGCACATGCCTGTAGTGCCAGCTACATAGGAGACTCAGGCAGGAGGATCGCTTGAGCCCAGGAGTTCAAGACTGCAGTGAAACACGATGGTGCCACTGCACTCCAGTCTGGGTGACAGAGCAAGACTCTGTCTTTAAAATAAAATTGAAAAAAAAAAAATTTAAAGAAGTGGTATTTCTCAGCATTTGTTTCATAGAATGGTAACAACTGCCACATACAAGAGGAAAAAAAGGTGCATGATAGATTAACTCTATGAAATGTTGCTTTAGGATATCACAGAATAAGTAGTTTGCTTTCTCTTATATATGAAAGCTCAAACAGAAAGGCATCTATCCTCCCTCCACAAGGTTTCACAGCATTCTCATATGTATTCATCACATGGTACAGTGTCTAGAGCCCCTCTAAATCTACCTGCTTTCCCCTCAACTCTCCCTCATCTTATCAACAATGTCACACCTTTTTTGTTTATAATTTGGGGTTTTTTTTTGTTTATTGGTAACTAACCTCTTTCAATTACTGCACTCAGAAACAGATAGAAAGCTTCAGATGTGATCTGATCAAACTACAAGAGACATACTACATGGAATTATGATCTCTCTTGCATTATCATTTCTAGCCTTTTCTCTTTCACAGAGTCATAAGTATACCTACATACTGTGATTTAAGTAATTTATGAAAACATTGAATAAACATGGTCAAGGTATAAAACACCATGCTTTGTCTTTAGAGAATTCCCTCCAGGTTGATATCCAACAATTCATGAGCAAACATGTTTTCCTTGTATAGCTGCTCCCCAACTACAAATTCACCTACGTTTTTAATTGTCTAACTCACATTTCTCCATCTTGCCCATACACACACACAAAAAGAAGTTACCAAGTGATTTGAAATGTAGCTACACCTGTTAGTCTAGTAATCCTATCAAAAGAAGGAATCAGATTAGTTTTCTATAATTTTTCATTGCAGATGCACATTACATGCCCCATATACCATTTATTAAGAATTGTATTCTTTTTCCTTTTCATATTTTATATTTTGGGCCTCTATGTCCTGCCTTTTCTTTCCTCAGTGCTAATAAAATAAGTGATCGATTTTAAAATATATAGAAACATTGTTTTTGCTGCTCATAAAAGGAAATTCTGCAAAATATGTATGAGAAAATGTTTTCTCTTCTCCTACAGCTCCAAAAAGAAAGCAGCTAAAATGCCAGTCACAAAACTATCCTTGTAAATGTTATTCTGAATGAAGAAGTCTTATAAAACTCATGCATTTCAAAAATTGTTGCTGTATCTTGTGAAAGTAATCTTTAACTTCCAAAAATCTGATTTAGAAATGGATGACTTACTAATTAGTGTGCTTTCCAATATTTAAATGGATACGTTATCTGGGAGGTGTTAAGAAATGATAACGATTTTTTGTTATTTATCAAAAGGGGATCATTGGCACATCTCTTCTCCCCCACATGAGGTAAAATAAAACTTATAATGCTGCTAGGTTTCTTTTCACACAGAGTTTGAGTCTGTATCTCAACTAAATTACCATTCTTAGCAACATATGCTGCCTCCTAGTGACCATTTTCTTATTTCTTTCCTATTAGGTTGGAGCAAAAGTAATCGCAGTTTTTGCCTATTCATCCATTTAATGAAACAGTGAAGCAGACAGCTGATGTTCTGGCTTATGCAATCTTTACTCCCTCTTTTCAAGTAGTAGCACTCTCGTTTTCCAAGGGACCTCTCCCAGGTGTCAGATGTGGGTTAGGGTCCCAGGAAGGAGTCCCAGGAATGCAGGTTTAGTCAATCACATACTGCAGTTCACACTTTCTGGTTTGGTTCTGTACATATGATCCAGGCCAGGCCATTCCTAGCCACTGAGACTCAATTACACAGCTTTTGTCGGCACTGTTGGGAAAGAAAAATCATTCTTCTGCAGAGAAGCAAGTCTAGAGTGGTGACAAATGAGTCTAGAGTGGTTAATAACCATCTTGCCACCAAAGGTGTAAGCTAGACTGGGAATGGATCTAACACAGAGAAAAGCAGAGCTGAATGATCAAAAAAACGGCGATCGTTTAGGACACTTAAGTCCCAAATACAGCTGTGCCTGAATCAATCACGGGCTTTCAGTTACAAGGGCCAATAAATTCTCGTGTTTCTTTAAATTACTGTAGGTTTGAGGTGGCTTTCTATCACTTAAAACCAAAAAACCTCAATTAATACGTCAAGAATTCTGACATTAATTTAGATAATGTTTCCTTTATGTAGAGTTCAGAGTCTGTTTTACCTCTATGTTTGAAAAACTGGACCATGTTCTAGTTCTCACTACAGACTACTTCTCTATACTCCATGATTTTTCTAGTAGAGACCAAACTGGGCTAGGAGTTAGGCAGCTGGGTCTTTTTAATTCCACTACCTGTGTGACTCTGAATCTGTCTCCTCTCCAATCTGGGACCCAATTTTCATTCTATAAAATGGTGTGGGGAAAAGAAAGAGAGATCAGACTGTTATATAGTCTATATAGAAAGAAGTAGACATAAGAGACTCCATTTTGTTCTGTCTTTGAGATGCTGTTAATCTGTAACCCTACCCCCAACCTTGTCCTTGCAAGAGACATGTGCTGAGGTGACTCAAAGTTTAAGGGATTTTGGGCTGTGCAGGGTGTGCTTTGTTAAAGAAGTGCCTGAAGGCAGTATGCTTGTGAAAAGTCATCACCATTCTCTTAACCTCAAGTACCCAGGGACACATACACTGCAGAAGGTCGCAGGGACCTCTGCCTAGGAAACCTAGGTATTGTCCAAGGTTTCTCCCCATGTGATAGTCTGAAATATGGCCTCGTGGGAAGGGAAAGACCTTATCATTCCCCAGCCTGACACCCATGAAGGGTCTGTGCTGAGGACGATTAGTAATAGAGGAAAGAAGGCCTCTTGGCAGTTGAGATAGAGAAAAGCATCTGTCTCCTGCCCATCCCTGGGCAAGGGAACATCTTGGTGTAAAACCCCATTGTATGTTCTATTTACTGAGAAAGGAGAAAACCGCCTTAGGGCTGAAGGTGGGACGTGCTAGCGGCAATACTGCTCTTTATGCACTAAACAGGTTTATGGAGATGTTTGCATATGCATATCAAGGCACAGCACTTTTCCTTAAACTTATTCATGTCACAGAAATCTTTATTCATATGTCTTACTGCTGACCTTCTCCCTACTATAATCCTATTATCCTGCCACTTCCCTTTTCTAAGATGGTAAAGATAATGATCAATAAATACTGAGGGAACTCAGAGACTGGTGCCACGCGGGTCCTCTGTATGCTGAGCAGCGGTCCCCTGGGCCCACTTTTTCTTTCCCTATACTTTGTCTCTGTGTCTCATTTCTTTTCTCAAGTCTCTCCTTCCACCTAATGAGAAACGCCCACAGGTGTGGAGGGGCAGGCCACCCCTTCAAATGGGAATTTAAAAAGAGTGTCTCTAAAAATCCTTTTCTTCTCTAAAATCCAATGATTTTATTAGGTTACATATGAAAGTGTTATTCAAATTTTCACTAATTTTTAAAATTTATGAGACTGACATGATAATTTTAGAAAATAATTTGTTCTTTTTGTATTACAGTACTATTAAATGAACTTCCTTGCATGATTTATGGAACCCAGTTTCATTAGTTCAAATCCACAGAGATAAAAACAACTGGACAGCCAGGCACAGTGGCTAACGCCTGTAATCGCAGCACTTTGGGAGTCCGAGGCGGAGGGATCACAAGGTTCGGAGATCAAGACCATCCTGGCTAACACGTTGAAACCCCGTCTCTACTAAAAATAGAAAAAAATTAGCCAGGCGTGGTAGCAGGCACCTGAAGTCCCAGCTACTTGGGAGACTGAGGCAGGAGGATGGCGTGAACCCGGGAGACAGAGCTTGCAGTGAACCGAGATCTCGCCACTGCACTCCAGCCTAGGTGACAGAGCAAGACTTCGTCTCAAAAAAAAAAAAAAACTTGACAAGGAGGAAATGGAAGAACCAAGCTTTAAAATATAAACTATATTATAACTTCACTAATATAAATGTCTCTAAGACACTGCTAAGAGGAAATTATGAATCACATTTAGATAAAATCACATTTCCGTAAAAGAAATACACATTACATGTTCCCTATACCATTATAAAAATCATATTCCTTCTCCTCTCCATACTTTAAGTTTTGAGTCTCTAAATCCTACCTTTTATTTTCTCAGTGTTAACTAATATAATAAAAATAGATTTTCAATGGATATTTATGTGAAAGCATAGAGAAAGGTCTAGAAAGACATATAACAACGGAGGTTGAGTCTCTGGAGGAAGCAGAGGGAATCACATTAGGATACTAGCAGGGATTGCAGAGTCATCTGCAATGTTTTTATTTTTATTTTTAGGCAGCGTCTCGTTCTGTCACCCCGGCTAGAGTGCAGTGGCACGATCTCAGCTCACTGCAACCTCCACCTCCGGGGTTCAAGAGTTTCTCCTGCCCCAGCCTCCTGAGTAGCTGGGATTACAGGCGTGTGCTACCATGCCTCGCTAATTTTTGTATTTTTAGCAAAGACAGGGCTTTACCATGTTGGTCAGGCTGGTCTCAAACTCCTGACCTCGTGATCCGCCCACCTCGGCCTCCCAAAGTGATGGGATTACAGGCATGAGCCACCACGCCTGGCCTTGATTTTTATTTTGATGGGCTGTTTTGTGCATTATTTGCGTAATCCTTTTTAAAATGAGTTTTTTAAAGGAAGCTTTACTACCTATATCTTTCACTCCATACCACTATTTTTATCTTTCCATTTACCAACATGTGCTAAGCCTAAACTGACAGCAGACTTGAAGCAGGAGATGAGTAAATTTAAGTACAAACAGATAAATAAATTACATGTATGTTTAAAGTGTTTCTATAATCAGGGCTTTTGAAAATTCATGTTCTGGTATAGTAACTACTCTTGGAAAACTGATGGAATGATACTTACTTTACTATTTGGGAAATTCTCGTCATCAATATCTTCATCCAAACAGACCAAATCACCCTCCACTACTCTTGCTCCATAGGTTGCAAGTCTGTAAGATACTGCCTCATTCCAAATTTTGCTGGTATATGCGTGAACATAGAATATGCGCATGGAATGGGGTAAAGAGAACCATGCCTGGATACAACCTTCCTCGGTCATGCCAAAGCGATGCAATGCCTCCAACAATGCTCTCTCCCGCACTTTGAATTCAGGCATCAAGGAAAGCGTGCCTTTAGCATCCTCTGAAATAAAGGGTAAATCAGGTAGTTAGCCACTTTTATTTAAAGACCAATTTACAAAGGCTTTTGTTCTAATCTCAAACTGAAGCAATGAACATGGGTATTAAGATGATATTTAATGCTTTCGGTTAAATCAAGCTACACTTGAAGAGCTTAAAAAAATAATAAGCATAATATGTACCTACTTTCACTTTTCCTGTTATTAAAAAAAAAAGAAAAACGCAAGAATCCAACATTCATAACAGCTTACTAAAGTCCCTTACTTCAGAATAGAGATAAACTAATGAAGTTATTCACAGGACTGTTGAAACAAAATCAAACCAACAACAACAACAACAAAAAACCCTCAAGGATTAAATAATTTAATTGCTATTGCTGAGCTAGCAGAGACTAGAGTTTTTTAAAGAGCTATTCTGGACATAAACACATAATTTTTTTTACTAAGAAAGGGTTGAGATCTGGAGCCTTCAGGCACACTATTATGCCTCACAAAATAGGATGCACTTTGAAATGCCGATGACTGGAATCTAGCAAAAAGATGCTTATTCAGGTATGGCCTTGGAATTGGCATTGAAATAAATGTACCAGGTGTTTCTTATGCATATGAATGTTGAAGAATCATTACCATAAGGAAATTTTCATCTCGGGGACTCTACAACAGATACAAATAAATCACTTTGAATTTTCCTTAGTATTACTTAAATTACTCATAAGAGTTAGAAGTGCCCACACTGTTTACACATTGTGGTGTGGCACAAAAATATTACTTTCCTGTGAATAGCTGCACATATGTAATATGTACATAATTAAAAATAATAAATATTTGAAAACTGACATCCTTTATTTCAATGTAAGTGAAATTCAGTATGTCGGTCAGATATCTGAATGAATCTGACATGGTGTGGTTGCTGTTTTTATTATTTAAATAAAGGTAATATTTATAATATTATAAGTAATAATATTTAAATAAAGGTAATATTTATCTGTATGTAGCACATCCGAGGCATTATTCCAAGGGCATATCTAAATCTCATAATACTCTTTTAGGTACTGTGATTTGCTATAATTTACAGATAAGGAAACTAACACAATAACATCAAATCACTTGCACAAGATCATACAGTTGGGAAGTATTAAAGTTGAGAGTTAACCCCCATGCAATCTGACTCAAGCCACATTCATAACCACTTTTCCTTACTGGTTTTCATCAAGCATTCTATATATACTCCATCATATTGACCTCAAGTTTTAAAAACTGACAGGGCTAATTGGCAACTAGAATGAAAATGCATAAAGTTTGGAATATCATAAATGAACTTTCATTTATGTTTGTATCTCCCCGAGCTGCAATTAATTATATTGCCATCAGTGCCAGAGTAGAATTTGGAACTCCTCTCTTTTCAGAGAATTTCACCCAAGAAAAACTAAGAAACTATTTCACCCATTGCCCCTACCCCTAGACAAGAGTTAGCATAGACAAAAAAAACTTCCAAATCTGACCAAAAACGAAGTGAGTGCCTAAGTCATGGCATAAAAGTATTCAGTATGTAATATACTATAATCGATTTCTTATCACATTTATGTTACAATAAATGTTCTCCTGCTGATAAAACATTTATAGTGTGTATCTGTATCTGCATGGCTATGTACAGGATAAAGAAACTTAAATACCAGTTTGAAGAAAATACTTCTTTGCTCTATTTACAGGATCATCCAAGTCTTCTGGTGTAAGAAACAATTTTATGGCTTTCATCTTGAAAAATCAAGCAAGTAAACATGTGTTAATAAAAATGTCAAATTACTTTCTTAAAAAAAAGATGCAAATTCTCTAGCATCCTAAAAGAATAGGCATTTAATAATTATACTTGATGCTGCAATTTTCCCTTTAGGGTTTCAAAAATTAAACAGTCAATGTTAAATGTAGAAATAAGCCTTCTGCATGAAATAACTTTATATATAGGTTTAAAATATTATGGACTGAAAAAAGCATTTCCCTATCACTTCCATAATTCCACTTTTGTCATTTTTTTTAAATATTAAGGTTAAAATGTATTGACATTCTTAGTAAGGTGTAAGAATTCTGAAAAGCTTAGGCTAAATGTATTAAACCCCTATTTTTAAACTGTTTCCAAAAGCAAAAAAATTAGAAAGTATTATAAATAGTAAAACTTTTTTGAATTCATTTCAGGTTCTTAACAACCCACCTGAAGAAGCACCAAGAAAACCTAACATATTTCCTAAGACAGTGAAAATTGAGCCCCTTCTGGCCTAAAAATAAATGTTAAATATTTGTTTAATATTTAAATAGATGTATTTGAAAATATTTAATATTTAAATGGCTGGAGCAGAAGTAAAATTAAACCAATGTATTGTTACAGAAGAAAAAAGAAAAATAAACAAAATAAAAGAAAGGGCAAATGAAAAAGCAAGACAATGTCCAGGTCAAAGAATTAAACATGGACACAAGAAATGCAGGCAGCTGTAAAGTAAAAAGATCAAGAACCACTCTGAGGGCTCAGAAGTAGAAATTAGTGAACCCCAAAAGCAACCCTCAAAGAAAAAAAAAACAACAAAGATTTTAAGTATCCAACTTACCTGAGTCAGAAAAGGGAAGAGGAAAAGAAGTAGCTCTGAAGATGTAGAATGCCTCGCTCCCAGAGCAGAAGTAAAGAAAATAGCTCAGAAAGAAAACATTAAAAAAAGAAGCTTCAGAAGTTTCCGAAGAAAATACAGCTATAACTTTCAGGTTAGGATCAAATGAATTAAAGTTATGTTTCACTCGTTTCACAGCCACAAATATCCTTTTTTGGTTTGTTTTTTTGAGACGGAGTCTTGCTCTGTTGCCCAGGCTGGAGTACAGTGGTGTGATCTTGGCTCACTGCAACCTCTGCCTCCTGGGTTCAAGCTATTCTCCTGCCTCAGCCTTCCGAGTAGCTGGGACTACAGGCACCCGCCACCACACCCAGCTAATTTTTATATTTTTAGTAGAGATGGGTTTTACCATATTGGCCAGGCTGGTCTCGAACTCCTGACCTTGTGAACTGCCCACCTCAGCACAAATATCTTAACTGGCTTTTTTATTTCTCAAGACTTAGAAGTCCTTGAAGAAAAGGATATTGGAAATACAAAAGATAGTTCTCCCTTAAAACCAAAAAGGATTCATAAGACAAAAGATAAAGAGAGACATAAAATTGGAGAAGAGGTTATATCGAGAGTACTATCAAAGTAAGTACACAGCATAAATTCTATTGTCATTGGCAATTGACAGACAACCTAGACTTCTGTCATGCTTTATCTCTATTATTGAGCTAAGAACACAAGGGTAAAACAATAACATCAATTTCAGACCTGACCAACACACATGACAAAAATAGGAAAGTAGCAAGCAGAGGGGAAAGGCAAGCCCTTAATTTCATTTGTGCTCTCAATTTCCTGAATTCTTTGGACTTAAAAATAATTGCCAAAATCTTAATGAAAAAGTTGCCAAATTTAATATTTTATTTTAAATCCTAAATAGATTAAAAGATGTTCCTTTCTTTTTAAATAGTATCTACTAGTTCACTTATTTTGTCACTGTCTTTAGCCCTGGGATTTATTTCTAAAGCACGTGTCTTAGAGTAGGAAAGAATTTTAAATAGGTCATTTGACCCAATTTCCCACTCAATTTTCCTTTAGAGTATTCATTTATTCAAACAAATATTATTAGGTATCTGCCACGTGCTAGGTACTGCATACGGTATTAGGGACAGAGCATTGAGTAAAAGAGTCATGGTCTCTGTCCAACTAAAACTTTCTGCCTACTGACAAAATTAAATAAGCAATAACAATAAAATATAATAAAACTTAAGATGGGAAGCCCAAGATGATACAGGATCACAAAATAAGAGGAATTCACTTTTTCTTGGGGAGTAGAATGAGAATATTTAAACTGAGACCTAAAGAATATACACGTTGGGGAGGGAGTGCTTCAGGCAAAGGAAAGAAGAGACAGCTTTTTAGCTGCAAGAATCAGCCTCTAAGATGGCCCTCAATGCTCTCCATCACTTGGTCTTCACACGTGATGTAGTCCTCTCAAACACTTATCAGGGTTGATCTGTGTGGCCAGAAGACAGAAGAAGTGAAAGTATGCCACTTCTGAGACTAGGTTATAAAAGACACTGCGGTATCTGTTGTGTCTCTCTCTCTCCTTTGCATTCTTGGACTTATCTCTCTAGGAGAAGCCATGCCACGAATAGTCTTAAAGCAAGAAAATAAAGTCTCCTGCCAACAACCACGAGCATGAGCTTAGGAGCAGATCCTCCATCTTGGTCAAGTCTTCAGAGACTACACACCGGGGCCGATTGTGTGACTGCAGCCTCACAAGAGACCCTGATCCAGAGCCGCTCAGCTAAGCTGCTCCCAAATTCCCGACTCTCAGAAATTGAGATAATAAATGCTTGTTGTCTTCAACCACTATGTATTGGGGTAATTTGTTACATGGCAATAATTGATTATTACTACTAAAGCAAAAGTTTTTAAAAATTCAAGAGCATGCAATATGAGGTTTGAAAGAGGTAGAGGGGTAGCCATCCAGCTTTTGCTTAACTGTCATGAGAAACAGGACATTCCAGTTATTTGAACAATTGTTAAGAAAAAGTCTTTTATGCTGGACTACAAGTCCCTTAAATATCTAGCCCATCCCATCTATCGACACTTGTCTGGCACCGTACTAGCTGCCTTACCAAAAGTTCTTTCATTTGATTCTCAGAAAAATCTTGTGACATACATGCTATCTCCATTTTACAGATAAGGAAACTGAGGCTTGGAAAAGTTAAGCAACTTGGAAAAGTTAAGTACCTATAGTAACACAGGTGACAAATGGCAGAACTCAAGTAGAACATATGCTGCATCCAACAGGCCCCAAACTATTAAGTTCTTCTTCTGTATGACAAAATTTTAAACATTTTACAAGTTAATTTTCAGAGTTTTCTAGACTAAACAACCACTGCTGAGGTAAACATTTCTAGACTCTTTATCATATCAGTTATATTCCAGTTGCTAAAATCTCCTTTGAAATGTGAAACCCAGAACTACCTATAGATTTGCAGATGTGGTCTAAATCATCAGCTCTGAACATTATTTGATATGTAAGATGATGTTCTATGCATCATGTTTCTCACAAAATCTTTTACTGTTTCCTTCTCTTCCACTCAAGAAACCATATTAGAACACAGGTGAGTGAACAAGATACTATCATAAGAATAATCTTGCACTTGTTCAAATATATAATTTTTATAGTTTTGTAGTTTTCCTCCATTATGTGCATTCCATTTTAGTGTAAAAATATGTAATTATATATAAAGAATATAAATTAAAAGTAGATATACACACATATGCTTTTAATATTTCAGCAAATGCAGCTTCTTAGTTGTAACATGCATTTTTAGTTTCATTTTGAACTAGTCAGATTTTGTTTTCAAATTTGCTGCTCCTTTTCAGTCTCTGGACTTATGTAGATTCCTATCTTTTATATGATCTGGTATCTGATTTCTGGGATTGTAGGGTCAAAATTACCTCTGTATCTTCTATTCAGTTCACTAAAATTGGAAAGTGATAGTCATTTCTGTGTCAAATCTCAAATATGTACTAACCACAAGGACACTCACACAGTTGGCTTTCTTGTAATGTGATACCAAGGACATAGCAGCAGCTCACTAAATGTTCAGTGATGTAATATATTTGGTATGTGTGTGTTTACATACATTTATAAGCTAGAGTTAAGAAAGCAAGGAGCTGGATTATGTAGTAAGTATAATTGACAGAAACAGATAAGATTACATTTTCCAAAATCCATACCATTTCATTCTTCAGCAAAGCTAGTCCAATTTGGTCTGTGTGAACTTTCCTTCCCTTCCCAAATCTCTGTGGTCCATAGTAATTCACAAAGCCTTTTTTCTATGTATACAAAATAATCAACAAATTAAGAGTATATAAGTACAATTACATGTCAAAATACACAATTGAATTTTTCTCTTTGTAACTATTTTAATAGAAGAACTCTGTAATCAGCATTATGCACATAGGGACCAAATAGTCTGAGAAATGCTGCGCAATTAAAGAATAGGAAAGAAAACACAGAATTAGAAGTTAGAACATAAAACCAGTGAAGAAAACTTCAAAAATATGTCAGCTTTCCATTCATGTTACTGAGGGGTTTCCTGGGATGGCAAAGGATTTTCAGTGCTAGAGCCAGAAAGAGTTCTGGGCATTAAAATGAGTTGGTCACCTAGGTACCCAGATCTGATCCCTATCCCTGATGCTCTCTTTCTTTTTTTTTTTTTTTTTTTTTTTTTTGGGGATGAGTCTTGCTCTGCCCATGCAGCTGGAGTGCAATGGCCCGATCTCAGCTCACTGCAAGCTCAGCCTCCCGGGTTCCGCCATTCTCCTGCCTCCGGCCTCCCAAGTAGCTGGGACTACAGGCACCGCCACCGCGCCCGGCTAGTTTTGTATTTTAGTAGAGGCAGGGGGTTTCACCGTGTTAGCCAGGATGGTCTCGATCTCCTGACCTCGTGAGTCACCGTCTGGCCTCCCAAAGTGCTGGGGTTACAGGCGGCCGCAGCTGACCTAGCTGACTCTCTTTCTTTATTTTGAGACTCTTCAGCTGTCTGGAGATCGCCCAGAGAGTCCAGAACAGGCTTACTGTTGCATTAAGCACTTTCTACGCAACTGTTTGTTCTTTGGTTATCAGTTTCTTGCTTAAAGGCTGACCTGAAACAATGGAGCCACTTCAGCAGTACTCTACCGGTCCAGCTGTTCCAGCACCTGGAACAGGTATTCCTCCCTGTATTCCAAGGGCGGAATACAAACTTCACTTCTTGATGGAGGTGAACCCTTCAGGCCATGTTTTAAAGCTGTCACATTACTCAGAAGAAATAGAAAACTGTAATATACTACTGCAACCATTAAAGAAATTGGTCAGTCATTAAACATGTGCTCAGAAAGAAAATACCAGGCCCAGACAATTTCTTGAAACACAAAAGAGTCCTCCCCACTTACTTCATGAGGAGAGTATGCATTTATTCAGTCAACAATTATTATTGAATACCAACTCAAGAATTTTTTAGTAAAAGATGCTGAGCCAATTTGTTGTCAGCATGGTACAAAAGCATGTCATTATCTCATGTCATTTAAAAAATTAATTGCAGTTCGGGCACGGTGGCTCACTCCTGTAATCCCAGCACTTTGGGAGGCCAAGGCGGACGGATCACGAGGTCAGGTGATGGAGACCATCCTGGCTAACGTGGTGAAACCCCGTCTCTACTAAAAATACAAAAAATTAGCCAGGCATGGTGGTGGGCGCCTGCAGTCCCAGCTACTCGGGAGGCTGAGGCAGGAGAATGGCTTGAACCCAGGAGGTGGCGCTTGCAGTAAGCCAAGATCGCGCCACTGCACTCTAGCCTGGGCAACAGAGTGAGACTCCGTCTCAAAAAAAAAAAAAAAATTAACCGCAGATAAAATAAGTACTCCCTTAATTAAATCTCATAAATATTTTTAATTATTTCAAATTTGAAAAAATAACATCAGATAATGTCCTAGAATAACCAGAAGAGTTTTAAAGTAACCCTTCAAAGTAATTAGATATAACAAAAGGTTTATAACAGAGATATAACCCCTTGAAACAAAACTTCAAAGACTTATTTTCAGGGTTTCTCAATTCCTTTCTCACATCATGAGAACCAATGGAAGTTGGCTAAAACTAAGATTGTTTCTAATGGGAATTTTGTAATAGGCAGCTGTATATTCATACATAACAAATGAAAGACAGGTAATAAATGCTATCAGAGTTCAGAGAAACTTCTATCTTTTTAAAAATATATCATTTTAGTAAGAGTTTTTGAGGAAAAAAAAGTAGATTTTAGGTGGGTCAAGGAAAACAAAGGTAAAATAACATATGATATGGTTTGGCTGTGTCCTCACCAAATTTCATCTTGAATTGTAATCCCCACAATCCCCACATGTCATGGGAAGGACCCGGTGGGAAGTAATTGAATATGGGGTCGGTTTTCCCCCATGCTGTTCTCATGATAGTGAGTTCTCACGAGATCTGATCATTTTATAAGTATCTGGCATTTCCCCTGCTGGCATTCATTCTCTCTCCTGTCACCCTGTGAAGAGGTGCCTTCTGCCATGATTGTAAGTTTCCTGAGGCCTCCCCACCTACATGGAACTGTGAGTCAATTAAACCACTTTTCTTTATAAATTGCCCAGTCTCGGGTATTTCTTCATAGCAGCATGAGAACGAACTAACACAACATATAATGAGTATACAATCAGAAAACTTCCATATACAGATGAAAGTGCTGGATTTAAAAGATCTTTAGTTGGAAGATATTTTCCTAACTACAAGGCAGATAAATAACCAGCTTTTGTTTGCTTGTTTTCCTGTTGGAGAGGTATAAAACTGTGTAAAAAGGTCCTTGTGGTCAGAAACTTGAATCAGTGTTTCTCGGTATTGGCTCTAAAGTAGAGTCACCTAAGAAGTTTTTTAAAAATAAGTATTAATGCCCAACCTGCATCCCCAAATGTTCTTTTTTAATTAGTTCAGGAGTAGAGAACAATGGGTGAAACTTTTTGAAAGCTCCTCAGGTTGAGAACTACTCATCTACATCAGGAGTTAGCAAACTACTACAGCCCACAAATGAAACCTAGTCCAACACCTGTTTTTGTAAACAAAGTTTTATTGGAACACAGCCATGTTCGTTCACTTATATATTGTCTGTGGCTGCTTCCATACAATGGCAGTAGATTAGTTGCAAGAGGAACCATATGTCTAAAAGGTCAAAAATATTTATTATCTGGCCCATTAGAGTATAAACTTTGCTGATGTCTAGATGATCTAAGATGATTTGGTCTTGAAGGCTATCGTTGTATGTGTATATTTAAATGTCTGGAAAATGTCATTTAGAAACTTATGCTAAGTAATTTTTTACCATAAAACATAAAGTTTATGATATGGTTTGGCTGTGTTCCCACCCAAATCTCATCTTGAATTTTAGTTTCCATAATCCCCACGTGGCATGGGAGAGACCCAGTGGGACTGAATCATAGAGACTGTTACTCCCATGCTATTCTCATGATAGTGAGTGAGTTCTCACAATATTTGATGGTTTTATAAGGGGCTTTTCCTCCTTTGCTTGGCACTTCTCCTTCCTGCCACCATAGGAAGAAGGATGTGTTTGCTTCCCTTTCCACCATGATTATAAGTTTCCTGAGGCCTCCCCAGCCATGCTGAACTGTGAGTCAACTGAACCTCTCTCCTTCATAAATTAATCAGTCTCAGGTATGTCCTTACTTAGCAATGTGAGAATGGACTAATACAGTGTGTATGATTTATAATGTGTATACATCAAAATTTCCAAAAAAGAAATTCCCCTGACTAAATACTGCTCTATATAGCAGATGCTTTAAAAAATCTCTTATGAATGTAGATTGTCCCCTCTTCTCTGAAGGATGCCATATCCTGCATTTTTAAAATCATGTTTACATATTTTGTTTTGTTTAAATACAAAAATGTATCAAGCTGAAAGTAAAATATAAGCCAAATGGCCTTATTTATCACTTTAAAAAATAATTATCGTGTTTAAAAATCCCATAAAAAGGTACAAAAGAAAAAGAAGATTCCCCTCTTGCCTCAATGTAGAGAAAGAGACTATGAAGATTTCCCTGGATACTCTTTTAAAATTAAGTTTTCTTACCTTAACATTTTCTATTGCTTCCATAACTCTCTCTCTCAGGTTTGCAGAATCGTTTATTTGTTTTTTTAAATTTCTAATCACAATATCAAAGTGATTTCCTTTGAGCTGACCAAGTCTCAGGGAATCATCTACAGACCGAATATTAAAGACATTCATTCTTTTATTTTCAATTTCTTTTTCAATATTTTTCAACCTGTAAGTAATAAATCATATAAAGTCAGTTAAATTTTACATTTAAAAATTACTTTAAAATAAGGTTTTAAATGGCAGTAGCCAAGCAACACCTTATGAGAATACTAATACAAATTTTTTAGCATATTCTAAAGTTTATGTTATTTCACCAAATGTGTACTTAATACCCATTATTATAGGATTACATTAACAGAATTATTTTAAAAACTTGAACATATATTACTAACATTATCATTCTTCCTATGTAGGCCTTCTAACTTCTTAGCTTGAGTGACAGAACCTCCTAGCAGTTCTCCCAATCTTCCTGTCCCCAACTCTGCTCCTTTCCTTCTCAGTCTCTTTCCCCAACATTACCAAGAAAAATCACTGGCACCAGAGGATTTTCCTGAAATTCTGCTCTGACTACTTCCTTACACAAACTTTCAATTTTTCCCAACATCTAAAGAATTAATATTTTCAATATTTTTAGAGTAACTTGTATGACCCTATAACGGCTGATATAAAATTTCCTTTATAGCCATAGTTTCCATACTCCTTACAGGAATTATATATGTGACAGACTATTGAGTTTACTGCCCCACAAATATATCTCCAGTTTTCTGAATCTGCTAAAATTTTACTATTACTTGAAGTGTAATTAAAATTCCAGACTCATAAGCTAATTTAAAGGAATCTCTCCTTCTAAGAGGGGAGCTTTCATCTGAAATACATTTTAACATCTAAAGTCCTTCTTTCTGCCCTATCCTGCACTTCTCGACCACAAAAGCAAACTCAAATACTTTTTTTTTGTCCCCCATGTAAGAGCTTAGAAGCACTCAGAAGAGTCTACTTGCATATAGTGGATACTTAAACATGTGTTAACTAAGAATTAACATATCGATATTACATTAATTAGGCTGAATTTTGACCCAATTTTTCACATTTTGAAGTTTATCTTAAGGAAATTAGGCCGGGCGCGGTGGCTCAAGCCTGTAATCCCAGCACTTTGGGAGGCCGAGACGGGTGGATCACAAGGTCAGGAGATCGAGACCATCCTGGCTAACACGGTGAAACCCCGTCTCTACTAAAAATACAAAAAAAAATTAGCAGGGCGAGGTGGCGGGCGCCTGTAGTCCCAGCTACTCGGGAGGCTGAGGCAGGAGAATGGCGTGAACCTGGGAGGCACAGCTTGCAATGAGCTGAGATCCGGCCACTGCACTCCAGCCTGGGCAACATGGGTGAAACTCCATCTCAAAAAAATAATAAATAATAAATAATAAAAAAAAGTTTCTGTGTGATGTAGTCTCTGAAAAGGGTCTAGAAAGAAATAGAGAAAAATGTTATTGCAGTTATTTATTTTTATTTTTATTTATTTTTTTGAGACAGAGTCTCGCTCTGTGGCCCAGGCTGGAGTGCAGTGGCATGAAACCCGCTCACTGCAACTCCCACCTCCCAGTTCAAGCAATTCACCTGCCTCAGCCTCCCAAGTAGCTGGGATTACAGAAACATGCCACTACATCCGGCTAATTTTTTATATTTTTGGTAGAGAGGGGGTTTCGCCATTTTGGCCAGGCCAACTCCTAACCTCCAGTGATCCGCCCGCCTCAGTCTCTCAAAGTGCTGGGAGTACAAGCGTGAGCCATCATGCCCAGCCTGTTGTAGTTATTTCTGAGTAGTAGGCTTACTAGTAACTTCATTTTTAAAAAACTTTTTTCTATTTTCCACAATAAATATATCTTTTATAGTTACAAAAAAATGCATAAAATTTGATTAAGCTGACGGAGGCTAAATTTGAGTACTTTACATTCATTTAACAAGGATTTTAAATGTAAGGATCTATGATAATAAAGGCATAATATAATTAATTAGGAAAACATGATTTATAAGGTGCTTTTCTGAATATAAATGCATATTTGAATACAGTACAGGACGTTTAGGAACAATTTAGACAATTCATATCTTCCACTTCTCAAAGTTTCCATCCTAAAACTTCCTATATTTTCAATGTAAACTTAAGACATATCTCTATTTAGAAGACAATTATGAATACAGAATGTGCTGTTCAATAAGTATGTAATTGGTGAATATTAATAGTGAGGTTAATATGCTCCCAGTATTATTCAGAGCTTTTGATCTGATACATATTTATTGGATGAAGTATGAAAGTAAAATTCAGTCTGGTTTTTTTTTTTTTTTTTTGAGACGCAGGCTGGAGTGCAGTGGCGCGATCTCAGCTCACTGCAAGCTCTGCCTCCCAGGTTCACGCCATTCTGCCTCCGCCTCCCAAGTAGCTGGGAATACAGGTGCCCGCCACCACGCCCGGCTAATTAATTTTTTGTATTTTTAGTAGAGACGGGGTTTCACCGTATTAGCCAGGATGGTACCGATCTCCTGACTTCGTGATTCGCCCACCTTGGCCTCCCAAAGTGCTGGGATTACAGGCGTGAGCCACTGCGCCCGACCGAAGTTCAGTCTTATAAAGTAATATCTTATTACCTCTCTGGAGTCACTTTTCTAACAACCATTGCTTGATAGGTGATGGCTTTCTTGTCTTTAAGGCCTGCATAACTAAAATCCGAAGGAATAACACCAAGTTTGATAGCTAAAAAACCAATTGCTTCAAACATTTCCAGGTTTTCCTTTCGTAGGGTAAAAGCTGAAACAAAAAAAAATCTTAGATCACAAAAAAAGCAGCTACCATATATCGATTACATTCTTAGTTAACAGATTAGTATAATGAATCGAACTATTAATGTAAGGAGTTGGTTTTTTTTTGTTGTGTTTTGTTTTGTTTTGTTTTTGACGAAGTCTCACTCTGTCACCAGGCTGGAGTCCAGGGGCGTGATCTAGGCTCACTCCTCCGCCTCCCGGGTTCCAGCGATTCTCCTGCCTCAGCTTCCCCAGTACCTGGGACTACAGGCAAATGCCACCACGCCCAGCTCATTTTTGTATTTTTAGTAGGAACGGGGTTTCCCCATGTTGGCCAGGATGGTCTCGATCTCTTGGCCTCGTGATCCACCCACCTCTGCCTCCCAAAGTGCTGGGATTACAGGAGTGAGCCACTGTACCCAGCTGTAAGGAGTATTTTTTAATGAAAATATAAAATCAGCATGATCGATTTCAGCTGTTATTTTTAAACTGTTGGTTGGCTCATTGAAGGCTTACAGGCAAAAAAATCCAAATTCCTTAATTTGGTATTCATATCTGGCCCAAATCTACCTTTCCAGTCTCCAAGTGCACCACTTCCCTTCATATATCCTATAACCCTGCCACAGAGAACTTCTTGTAATCCCTGGATTAACTAGAGCCTTCAACAGTTTTGTATTTTCGTACATTTCAGTCCTCTAAAACATGAGTTCCCCTTGTATGTTCATTGCAGCACTATTCAGAATAGTAAAGATATGGAATCAACCTAAGTGCCCAACAACAGTGGATTCAATAAAGAAAATGTGGCTGGGTACAGTAGATGATGCCTGTAATCACAGCACTCTGGGAGGCTGAGGCAGAAAGATTCCAAGAGCAAACAATCTAAGACCAGACCGAGCAACATATGGAGACCCCATCTCTACGAAAAATTAAAAAGTTAGCTAGGTGTGGTAGCACATACCTGTCATCACAGCTACCCAGGAGGCTGAGGTGGGAAGACTGCTTGAGCCTAGGAGGTTGAGGCTGTAGCAAGCCACTATGGTGCCACTGCACTCCAGCCTGGGTGAAAGAGTGAGACCCTGTCTCAAAGAAAAAAAAAAGTGGTACATACACACCATGAAATACTACACAGCAAAAAAGAACAAAATCATGCCCTTTGCAGCAACATGGATGCAGCTAGAGGCCGTTATCCTAAGTGAATTAACAAAGGAACGGAAAACCAAATGCTGCATGTTCTCACTTATAAGTAGGAGCTAAACACTGGGTACACATGTACATAAAAATGGAAACAACAGACACTGGGGTATATAAGAGGTAGGAGGGAGGGAGGGCATAGGGCTGAAAAACTACCTATTGGGTACTATGCTCACTACCTGGGTGATGGGTTCAATCCATCCCAAATCTCAGCATCACACAATATACCCTTGTAACAAACCTGCACATGTACCCCTGAAACTAAAATAAAAATTGTAAAATAAAATATGTTCCTTCCATTTATTATTTGTCTTACTTCTATGCATTCTTGAAGGTCCAACAGCAGCAGCCATTCGCCCTGACAATTTTGGACACGTCATTCAAAAAGTTCAGCAATTTCAAAGAAATTCCCAACTTGTTTGAGATATCAGTTTGTTGCTGATAGTAGCCTAGGTGGATAAGCATTTTTTCACCCATAAAGATTTAGAATTTAGTATAGAAATATATTTAAGAGGATCAAATCCATGATATTGTGTTAATATTAATCTGTATCTACATAAAAGTTTATGCACTTGAATGTTTAAGAGAATGAAACTTGTAGTTCCAATTTAAAATATTTAATTGACTTAACATTCGTCTTTTTACATTGAATCTTATTTAAGTTAGTAAGCAAAATGGGAACGTTTACAAAATCTTAAGGCTCACTAAATGTATAAGTTTAATGTATAAGATTTATAACATTTTCTTAATTACTTGGAACAATTACATATTTAAAAAGAAAGTCAATTATACTGAATTTTAAAATTCAATTTTAGAGACTTGCACTTTGAGCCATGTTGGAATAACTGATACCAGATGACCTCCCACTGTAAACAAATAGAAAACTGAACAAAATATATGAAACAGCCATTTTTAGAGACTGGAGAATAGGTACCACAAAACTGTAATCTAAAAGAAAAGAAAAGAAAAACGAGAGGAGTCCTAAAATACTCTAATTTTTTGCCTAGAAGTACATTCTGGAACATAGCACAGACAGAATCCAGGTAGAGCACAGGAGTTCTGCTGAGTTAAGAGGGTAGATATTGGAATTCAGGAAGGCTGAGTGGGCTGGAATTCACAGGGAGAGTAAGACAAAGAGAATTCACAGGGAGAGTAAGACAAAGCTTTGTAGAGGAGTTCCAGAAATCTACATAAGTGGTTCCTTGAGTTTGTTGCTGATCAGTAATTTGTGCATGTCCAGGGTTAAATGCTATGTATTATTTATTGTTACATAACAAGTCACCTCAAATCTTAGTGGCTTACAATATTCATGTATTGCCTATAGTTTCTGTGGATCAGGACTTCAAGAACACTTTGGTTTGGTGATTCTAGTTCAGGCTCTCCTGAGGCTGCATGCAGTTAGATGTGGCTAGGGCTGCAGTTATTTAAAAGCCTGAAAGAAAGTGGAGGATCCATTTCCAAAGGGGGCTCATTCACATGGCTGGAAGGTTGGTACTGGCTATCGGCATGAAGCTATAGTTCCTGTCCAAAGGGCTGTTTGAGTATCCTCACAGTACAGTAGCTAGCTTTCCCCAGAATGAGCAATCCAAGAACATGACAAGAAGTGTAATACTTTCGTGACGTAGCCTCAGAAGTCATCTCACATCCACATTCTCCCTCAAATTCTTTCCAAGTTCCAAGGCTGAATGCTTCCAAAGCAAATATCATGTGTGCTTTATTGACCATTATATCCCATCCACTGGCAGACGAATGGGTAAACAAAATGTGGCATACACCTACCATGGGGTATTATTCAGCCTTAAAAGGGAAGGAAATTCTAACACGTGCTACAACAAGGATGAATGTCAAAAACATACTAAGTGAAATAAGCCCATTACAAAAAGACAAATACTGTATGATTCCACTTCTATGAGATACCTAGAGCTGTCTAATCCGTACAGACAGAATGAAAAATGGTAGTTCCCATTTTTCAGAGCTGGAGAGGAGGAGGGATTGTTTAATAAATATGGAGTTTTAGTTTGGGATGGTGAAAAAATTCTGGAGATGAATGGAGGTGATAGATGTACAACAATGTGAATGTCCTCAATGCCACTGATACTTAAAAATGATTAAGATGGTATACTTTATGTTATGTATATTTTAACATAATTTAAAATAAAAAATAAAAGGTTTTTTGAACCATCATTCCTCCTTTTAACATATGCCTCCAACTATTCACAACTTTAGAAAAACAAATTTAAACTAATATATAAAGTTCTATAATTTTTTTACTCATTAACCCAAATTAATATTGTTAGAATTTCAAGTAGTATAAGATAAATAAAAATTCCTAGAGCTGCTTAAATCACTCACCAGCAATTCCTCTTTCTACGTGTAAAGCTAGTGTTGTTTTTCCTTCAAAATGGATATATCTGTTAACACTTACTATATGCCTAATATTAAGTAACTATTACATAGTAAACAATTTCATTATTTCTATTTTTTTTTTTATTTTTTTTTGAGACGGAGTCTCGCTCTGTTGCCCAGGCTGGAGTGCAGTGGCTGGATCTCAGCTCACTGCAAGCTCCACCTCCCGGGTTCACGCCATTCTCCTGCCTCAGCCTCCCGAGTAGCTGGGACTACAGGCGCCCGCCACCTCGCCGGGCTATTTTTTTGTATTTTTTTAGTAGAGACGGGGTTTCACCGTGTTAGCCAGGATGGTCTCGATCTCCTGACCTCGTGATCCGCCCGTCTTGGCCTCCCAAAGTGCTGGGATTACAGGCTTGAGCCACTGCACCTGGCTTGTGTTTTGTTTTTTAGAGACAGAGTCTTGCTCTGTTGCCCAGGCTGGAGTGCAGTGGCCGGATCTCAGCTCACTGCAAGCTCCGCCTTCCGGGTTCACGCCATTCTCCTGCCTCAGCCTCCCGAGTAGCTGGGACTACAGGCGCCC